>NC_134088.1:108415423-108718167 GCF_000715075.1 Nicotiana tabacum | reverse complement strand
ATTAATGATGGATGTTTGATTACAAGCAGAATCAACAACAATTGAAGGTTTATTGAAACAAGAAGTAAATGAACTTGGCTTATTACAAGAAATTGAACTAGGTTGAACTATAGAGGCAGTAAAAGAAGATGGAAACATATCAGCATCTGGATGTAGATAGTATAATCTCCCAGCAGCCTTACCAATTACTAGGGGCCTCTTTAGAGAAGGGCCCTGTAAAAGACAATTGGTTTTTCTAAGTACTGTTATACAATCCAACTGTGAGATAAGTTGATGAATAGAAATTAAACTGAAGTAGAAAGAAGGTACAAGAAGAACATTAAGCAATATTATACCATGTCTATGGTGTAATGGCCCAGTTGATATAACTTATACCTTATAATCATTAGGTAAAGTAACAAGGAAGGGTTTAGGTAAAGGTGTGAGATTTTGAAGTAGATGTTTGTGTGGATATGGTTTGTGGCTCCTGAATCCAAAATCCAAGGTTGTACACCTAGATGTGAAGATGCACATGCATGTGAAACAGGAGAATCAACAGCATAAGCACTGAACAAACCTACAAAATGAGCAAAGGCAGAGTCTTATGTGGAGAAAACTTTAGGAGACATCCTAATATAGAGTTGAACTTGCTGAAACATACTCAGGAGATATTGATATTGCTCCTTGGTAAAACTATGAGCTGAATTATCAGAGGAGGCAGCAGAAGAACAAGAATGAGAGGTATATGAAACTTCAATCTCGACACAAGAGGCTGATTTCTTATTTTTGGTGAACTTAAAATTAGCAGGGAATCCATGTAGCCTATAGCATTTGTCCATGGTATGTCGAGTTTTCTTGTAGTAGTTTCAAGACACAGAATTAGCATTCCTTTTGGAGTCAAAGTTGACTCTCTGAGTGAAGTTCCCGTTGTTGTTGTTGTTAAAAGAAGTAGGAGAGGCCAGAAAAGATGCAGAATCACCAGAAAAACTAGGGGCATATGGTGCTTCTCTCTGGCTCTCATCTTGTTGTAGGATAGAATAGACTTCACTTATGGGTGGCAAGGGATTCATCATCATGATGGTGCTTTTGACAGTAAAATAAGATTCATTTAACCCATTGAGGAATTGAAACAACTACTGATCTTCTATGAACTTGGGAAGAGCCCCACATGAGCAGACAGGTCCCACATAAGAGGAATTTAATTCATCCCAAAGTGTTCTAAGCTTAGTGAAGTAATTAGCTATGTCTGAATAGCCTTGCACAATTGTACTTATCTCTCTTTGAATTTGTAGATATTTTGACCCATTGGACTGCCCAAACCTTTCATTAATATCTTTCAAGACCTCTTTGGCAGTCTTAAAACACATTACACTAGTAGCAATTTCTCTAGACACAAAGTTTATGATCCAGGATTTGACTATATCATTACATCTTTCCTAACAGGGGTAATAGGATGAGTCTGTACTAGGTTGAGATATTCTTCCATCTAGGATCCCTAGTTTATTCTTGGCAGACAAGGAAGTGAGCATGCTACTTCTCCAAAAAATAAATCTCGTTCCATTAAAAGGTATTAAAACCAATTGACTGCCAGGACTGTCCGAAGGGGTGGACATATAAAGGGTGAGAGGGTGAGAAGGAGAAAGGCACAAAACTTCCAGAGTTGGATGTTGTGGTATTATCTACATTATCGTGAAGACTACCCATGGTAGCAGACTCAGTCAAATCACACAATCACAAAATATACAATCACCAGAAATCAGAGTTAACTTGAGACGAACAACAATCTCTACACACACGACATGCAAATCACATAATGTGCCTCAAACATGGAGAGAAATAGATTTTAAAGTTGGAGATAGGAAGAATGTTACCAGCTTTCTGAAATAGAGAAGTAATTCTGAGCAAAATTCGAAAATCCTAGGACGGTACTCGAATGAAGCAGAAAATGTCGATAACCACTGGATTCCAGCAATACATCGCCAGGAAAGACGGCTTCAACACAAAATTGTAGAAATCCCCAATTTTTCTTCGAGGAACTCACGTTTTAGATGAAAACCCCAAAATCAGCGAACCAAACAGAAAAGACGAAAACTCCGGTCAAGGGTTACATCGGAGTGAAGCTCAGGCCGTGATGATTCTGAATTCGTGCTCTGATACCATGTTAACATCATCAAACTCCATTATCGAGCAAAAGAAGTTGAGAGAAAACCCTAAGATTTCTAAAGATAGAGAGAGAAGAGAGAGAGACGGTTAGTCTAGAACATTCAGCTAACTTATTACAAAATATGTCCAAAAGTGTAACTAAAATAGCTAAAGATCTAATTACAAAACTGTGGCTTGATGGGCTGGCGGACGGACCCACTAATGGGTCGTGCAGCTTTTGCTTGTGTTGGGCATGGACTGTAGTACCAGTGTTAATAGCTTCTAAGTGTATTTTTCTCAAAAGTACTTCTCATAAAAGTGTTTTTGGAGAGAAGCTAATTTTTTCTGCTTCTCAAAAACTGTTTTTGCTTCTCCTTAAAAGCACTTTTGTTCCTTCTAAAAGCTTGGCCAAACACCTCATTTTTTTAAAATAAAAAAAAGCACTTTTGGCCCAAAAAAGCTTGGCCAAACAGACTATTAGCAGCATTAGCTAGTTAACGGCAGACAATATAATATGAACATAAGTTCAAGCTATATGCATTGATAATATAAATAATATTTATATAATCGTATCACTTATTAGGTAATTATAATTAATTTTTTGGTGAGCATTAAAAATTAATAATTTGGTAAAAATAATTACGCACATGTTGTCATCATAGGTTAAATTCACTTATCGTATTTAAAGAATACTTACACACAATATATCATGTATTTGTCGGAAAATTACACTATATAACTAGGTAAAGATTCTTTTTTATTTCTGTATATATGTCATATATTGTCTCCCTTGACTCTTTCGTATATTTACTTATTTATATTTTGACATCGCTAAGTGAAAATTATGGCTTTTCGCTACTAATTATAGGTACAAGGTATATAACTTAAATCCTAAGGTACTGTTACGAAGTGAAGTAACATGATGCACCTTGAATATCACGTACCCTTATGATTTATGAAGCTAGCCAGTTAGTTGGATCATGTATAAGATTATGATGAGAAGAGTAGGCAGTTTCATAGAGTTAGCCATAGCCATATAGTTGTAAATATGTATAGTACTTTCGTAGAACTCCACATATATTTCCCTGTTTGAATACTGTACTCTTGCTTGTGGCCCATGCAACTTCTTTTGTAAATGCATGGCTAGCTCTGTGTAATAAATGGAGTAATCTTTTTTCGGTCTGTGTTTTTTAGTAACAGCCAGGCGCAAGGGCAGCCAATACAATTAAAAGAATTTATACAAATGTTTATAATTGACAAAAAATTCCTTATATTTTCCTATTATTACAAGTCTTTGTGTAATTTGAACGTAGCAACTGTCATCATTTTTTTCGAATCTACCCTTTATACTCCCTCCATTTTAATTTATGTATTTTGTTTCAATATTTTTAAGAAAATATTATATTTTTATATTTAACAAGTTTTTAATTCGAATATTTTCATTTATCCTTAATAACATTCTTTTATAAGAATATCATGACATATTTAAGATCACAAAAATTAAATAATATTCTTAATTTTAGATGATTTAAATATAGCTCGAGGTTGAACGAACCAATAAAGAGGAGCAAAAGAGCTGGCTGGTCGTCCCTAGGTTGCATCAAGTCCGATCAATCTTTTTAATATTTTTAAATTTCGTGCTTAATCAAATTAGAGTAAATAAATGAAATGGATAGAGTTTTTTATTTTATTTTTTGAAATACGTGTTTCATCCATTATATATATCTTTTTTTTTTTTTTCACGTTGGATAATCGAGAGAGGTATATAAGGGGAGAAAGTGTCGAGTCATGAGTGGTGGTTATCAAACAGTGAGAGGGTAAGACAGTTGACAGCATGAAGTTCGAGGGCTTCTTTTCTTTCCCTATCTTTCTTTTTGTTTTTTAGAGTTTGCTTTGGTTACAACGATCCATTCCTTTCCCATCTCTCGCTATCATACTGCTCTTCTCAGACAAAGCCACTGTCTTTACATATCTCTCTCTCCTTGACAAAGACACTACCCAAGTCTCACTTTATTAAAGTTGCTCCATTATAGGCCTCGACAAAGTCTTGGTGTGACATTTCATATTTTGTATGTATCCTATGCTACAGTCAATCATTTTTACATTTTAATCAAGAAAAATTAACACTTGAGTACTGTCTGTCCTAATGACCAATAAAATGGGATGAAAATTATTGCCGGTGTTTAATATCATGCAAAGAAGGAGAGCCTTCGAGCAATAGTAAAGTTTTTTCAATG
Organism: Nicotiana tabacum; assembly: GCF_000715075.1. NCBI lineage: Eukaryota > Viridiplantae > Streptophyta > Magnoliopsida > Solanales > Solanaceae > Nicotiana > Nicotiana tabacum. Next base: position 108,713,809 of record NC_134088.1, on the reverse strand, counting down.
TGACTTATAGGTTACGGGTTCGAGCCGTGAAACCATGCACTAATATTTATATTAAGCGTATGTTGTCTACATCATACCTTTTAGGTTGTGGCCCTTTCTCGGACCTTGCATGAACGTGGATACCTTGTATACCGAACTGACTTTTTTCTGTTCAATATATATCCTGTAGAGACAAAAAAAAAAGACTGATAATTTCTTCCCATGCATTGCTAAGTATTTTTGGGGATAGAATTAATGTACCGTATAATTATAATGATAGCACTGGACACAGAACAATTAAAAGAAAGAAAAAAGACAAGATGAAATGTACGAAAAGGAAAAAAAAATAGAAATATTAGTCTTGGGCGTGAAAGTCAAGATCAACCTTATCCGCCAATCTATGCTTCTATTTATTCTTTGATTTTTGTTACCAATTTCATTAGTAGACCTTAGTTTCTCTTGAATTGTCTTGAGTGAATAAAGCCTTGTATATTACCAATAGAGAAATTTAAGCAAATAATCTAATTAACATGAATATGAATATATGTTTATTACGCCAAAACATCGCCCAAGTATATTAAGGTGATAAAAAGAGGATGTCAAAATTGTGGACAATCTAGGATATATGTTGTCACAGACAAACTAACATTATGGCTATATAAGTGTCCATCTTTTGTCTGGTCGGAGGGCACTCAAAAAATGAGCATTTTGAAAATTTGACTTCTTTTAACCAGAAATTCCTATTGCCCAGAAAGAGACACCAATAATTTTAGAGAAAAGAATCTCATTCTACTTAGACCACACATTTTAAATAAATAAAAAAATTCTACGTTTACTATGAAGTATTATGATTGTAAATTGTTTAGAAGAAGAGAAAAATGGCAGTTCTAAGCTCATGTTCTGGTATTATTATACATTCTCTTTTCTTTTCTTCACATTCCCGAAAAGAAAAAATGCTCATAGGCTACACTACGACTAAAAAAATAGGAATTAGCAATGGATAAATTTTGTAACTAAATAGAAAATGTTCATCGCAAATCTTATTTAATAACGGATTAGTGATAGATTATCAAGAAATTCTTTGAACTACAAGCGAATTAGCGACGAAGTTCGTATCTAATTCCAGTTTTTTTTTTGTAGTGCCACGATCTGTCTATTTTTATATATGCAAATGATAAATAGATTGACTCAATAATTGTTTATATACAAAAGTATTTGAAACGTATACAAGGGGGAAAAGCAACACCAAAAAGAAAAATTGAAGGAAAAAGGGAGAGAAAGAGATAATTTCTTTTTAAAAAGGCAAGAATCTTGGCCTACTTATACACCTTCAAAAAGAAAGAAAGTAAAAGAAATAGAACAAAGGGAATTAAGAATCATAGCCTACTTGTTTTGGTAGAAATGAAGACAGTGGAAATTAAAATGCAATACGGGCATTCCTGTGTAAGAACATTGTTAGGCAATGTTGGGTTCTTTATTTTAAGCCCTAGGATCAACTCTTTATTACTTCATATATATATATATATATATATATATATATATATATATATATATATATATATATATATATATATATATTTCTCTGTCACTTGATTTAATTCCTACATATTAATGGTGAATTTTTACACTATCTCATTAGAAATTAAATATATATATATATATATATATAGGTAATTGTCCATAATATATGAGATTAATGGTCTAAGAAATAAGCCAAATAACTTGCTACAACAGAGTAAAATTTAAAATACACTAATAATAAAAAAATTCTTTACATTGTCAGTGTAGTTAAATATTTTCTACACTCCCCGTAAAAATAATTAGAAAATCTAGTTTGTGGGGAAATTTTTGTACATGCAAAGCTTCCTTCCAAAAGTAAAAAAGGCTTATGAGGATACGAATTCAGATTAATCGAGATTCCAATATATATAGAGATACACCGGATGGGAAAATGCAAGATGGGGGAGATCATCATGTTCGTGCATGGGAGCTCTTGTTAAAGGCTGCAAGAATGCCACTATATACAATTGATTTCCATCATTATCTCTGAACTCTGAAGGAGTAAATGGTTTGAAGTTATAATTGTATATGATTTGTTCACTCCTATTATAGCAACTTGAATTGATTTCCAAACAAGAGGATAATTATGCAAAATATAATGTATAAGATTCTCCCGTGCGAGAGCGGTTTTTTTTGTAGTAAATTCATCACAAGAGTAAGTTGCTCCGTTGTAGCCACTTCTACACCTGTACCAACTTGAGCAGCCAAAATATTGATACTGGGAGATTAAGGATTGGCTGAAGCATTCGAAGATGCACATTTAGGGATTCGATGATAAATATTGGACAACGATCTTATAACTTTTCTCATATTCGGTTTGACTTATGTTCATTCGCTCAACGAACATAGCGTTATACCGAAAAAAGAAGTGACTACTTTATTTAAGCAATTCTTCTTATTCTTATAACTTTCGTAGTTGACTTTCTCCTTCTATGGATTTACCCTATGGGCACAACTCTTGCTCGGGTAGGTGGTGCCGGTTTCCGGCAGCTTTCCACATTCATATGCCTTAATTACCTTGCTTGTTAATTTTACTTCAGTGAACCCACAAAGATTTTATACATAAGTAATGTATAAAAAAGACTTTAAACTGTCAAAGAAAAATAATATATATATATATATATATATATATATATATATATATATATATATATATAAACCCATCTCTCAAGGGTAGTAATGTCAAATCAAATCTAACACTTGGAACTGTTAAAAAGGTGAAAAGGATAGTTAAGGGCCTGATGGGCCATGAGGGTAAGATTGTCGAGCCCAAAATAAAGCAAACAAACAGTACCTTTGAGCCCACTAAAAGTAAGTATACCCTTCCCATGTTTTAACAGCTTTTTTAAATGCTCGTGCACTGCTAAAGTCAGTTAATAGTCTCTGTGTGTCATAAAGAGACTGACCACTGGCAGTTTCGTAATAATTTGATACCAGGAGGCTATTTCTGAACGGCAACTACTGAGGAATATGTATTATACCATAATTTCATTGGACTCTCTCCAATAATTTCATTACATACCTACTGGCTCCCACCAACAAATTATCGTGTAACTTATTCATCGAGACTTAAATAGTAGAAGAAGTTTTAATTTGTTTGAAATTTTTTGGAGTATGAGAGTCAAATTGATTAATTTTTGATGTGAATTCGTACATATATTCTTTAAATTTTTTGAACTAAAATTTATATATTTAGAAACTAAATAAAAAGTAATATAAATCATAATATTTAACAATTTAAAATATTTACAAAAAGTATAATCAAAGAAAACCTTATTTGACCCCGCCAAATAATAATAGGTTTATTTTTTTAAAACGAAAAATATTTTTTGTCTTTGCTGAAATTTGAACATGAAACGTCACCATTCTCAACTCAGTCATTATCACTAGGCCACGCATTTGTATCTAACAATGCAAAAAATTATTTACTAGACTAATTTATATAAATTAAATCAATATGTATACGGGTGAAACCGAGCTTATGATGCATTCTAGCCTCCGACAAGATAAGTCAAGCTCGAGACATGGTAATAAGGGACCGAAATCGAGCCAAAGTCCCACCAGACTAGAACCTGGGGGCATGACGCCTCCCTTCGAGAATATCGAGGCCATGATCCCGGGATCGGTCCTAGCCTCGAGCAACTTCGAAGAACATTGTTAGACAATCCAGTATAGCCAACATAAGGCCGAAATATCCGGGACTGGCCAAATATTATGGCAGGGATCTCGGCGCGTATCGATAAGGAGCCGGCAATCAGTGAATCAGAATATTTTTTACCTTTTATAGAGTTGTACCTAAAATAGGACTCCCCTACTATATAAGGGGGGAATTATAATAATTCATTTTGACACATTGTAACGCGCACTCAAAAGCAATACATTATTATTTTCTCTGTATTTAAGCTCTTATTCTTTTGTTTATCGACATCGGTCGTGGTTAGCCCGGCTCGAGGGCGATTATTCCATCAAGACTGAAATTATCCAACTCGTGTGATTTGAATTTATCTTATCTTTATTTACTCAATAGCAACTTAATTTATCGCTTTGTGTCAAGTTAATTCGCGTATCCTTAAAATCACTTACAAATTCAATTATTAGCCGATTTTGAGGGTAAACAGAATCATATACAAATACGTGTATAAGATATAAAATACATTGTAAATTTGGGGATGGGGTTGGGTGGGGTGGGGTGCGGAGAGAAGGACCCGGGAGTTGAGGGGTAAAAGGCTGATGATAATGGGGGAATGTAGGTGGGGAGGGGTGGGGCAATTACCGCAGCGCCAAAAGCGCAGGCCATTCGATACTCTTAACTTTCTCTGCTCACTGCAGACTCTGTACCATTTATTCAACTCTCTTTCACGAGCGTGGCGGCACGTTTCTAAGAGTATTTTTAGAACGTTTTAAGATTTATTATTTCGCCATCTTTTCTTGTCCGTAGAAGAAATTAAATTACCTTTTACTTAGATTTTTCTCCTAATACTTCATCCCTACCTTACTAATTTTTCTGAAAATCTAATATCGTATTCAGGAAAAATAAACAATTAAACTAAAATTATGATTGTATAACTTGTAAATAACAAGATTTTAAAAGAAAATTATGGATAAAATTGTTTAAACAAATTAAGTAACACAGATTGTAACAAAATAAAGAATAAAGCAACCAACATGGGTTGTGGTGGAGTAGTAAATACTTCTTCATCCTTAACTAGATGTCTCGATTTCGAACCCTGGGTATGGAATCGCCTTTGTTAGGGAGCGTTTTACCCCTCTACCCCCTAAATATAACACTTTCCAGCGCGGATTCGAATTTAGTCGAGCCCAATACGAATATCGGACACTGGGTGAGAAACGACAAAAAAGAATAAAGCAAAGATATAGCACGCGCCGCCTGAGGAGAGTAAGTAAGAGTATACTTTTAGTTGTTGATAGCAACAATATAACAGCAGAGATATAGTGATGAGACATGAGAAACGTTTAAAGTTAAACAGATATAGATAGGCACCCCCCACCCACTCCCACCATACTTGCTGTCTAATTTAGCCCATTACTCCCCACCCTCCTCCTGTTCCCTTACACCCCTCAACCGCCGGTAAACCAACTTTCTTGCCGGTGTGTGTCTCTTGATTTACTACATTAGGTGTTTATATCAAATCAATGTCACTTAATCATACAATAAACTGTGTAGACCTTAGTCCCAAATAAAATTGGGATCGACGATATGAATACTCGTTTCCTTTTCTAGATCAACTCATGTTGTCATCACGATAAAATAAAATAAAAGTAATAGCAAAAATAAATTATATTAATAAATAAATAAATAATAATAATAATAATAATAATAATAGAAACAATAATAAAAATAAGAGTAAATTCATGTGTTCATTACCCAAAATTTAATTTTCGTTCTTTTGTTACGTAAAAGTCATTCAACTGTTCATTAATCAAAAGTCTATTTTTTTGTTACACAAAAATCATTTTACTATGCTCTCGTTATCACAATAATCACTTTGACCAGATTTTAAAAACTTTTCACTTGAAAAGTCTATTATGCCTTTGACATTATAAATTCTCTCAATTATATATATTATATGCTATATAATATACTTTTACCCATGTATTTTACTTATAATTAAAATAATTTAATATAATTTTATTTATTATTTTTATAATATATTCGTACATTTAATTTTTTCTTAATATTAATTTTCAAGATATATAAGTAGCATTATTAAATTTGTTAGTAGCATTACCGTGAACAAATCTCAAGTCCACATTCTTAATCATGCATAATAAAATATGTTTAATGAAACTTAAAAAAATCAAAGCCCATTGATTTATCAGCCAAGCTATCATTAATTTAATAAATAAAATACTCACATTTAGCAAAATGACACCTCAAATTACTACTTTCAATTAAATAATATTAACACATAAAGCTTTAAAAAACTTAATATTAAACACAAATATCTTTGAAACTTTTTTTAATTTTTTTTATTGACTATAAAAACCATCATTTGTTAAACAAATATGTTTTTATTATTTAAAAAAATATTAAAAAATAATATTTGTCCATCATTTTTATATTTAAAATATGTTCATGTTTGAATATGATTAAACAAATTGAGTGCCACGAAAAAATTAAATGTATGAATATATTATAAAAATAATAAATAAACTAATTTAAAATTATTTTAATTATAAGTAAAATACCTAGGTAAAAATATATTATATAGTATATAATATATAAGGTATTATATACATGGGAGGATTTATAATGTCAAGGATATAATAGACTTTTTAAGTAAAAGTATTATAAAATCTAGCCAATGTGACTTTTGTGGTAAATAGAGCTAAGTAAAATAATTTTTATATAACAAAAGAAAGAAAAGTGACTTTTGGGTAATGAACACAAAATTGAATAATTTTTACGTAACAAAAAGAATAAAAGTGACTTTTGCATAATGAACACAAAGTTGAATGACCACCCATAAACTTTACTCATAAAAATAGTGGTAACATTAAAAATTCTCTAATAAATTTAAAGCCTAGCCCTAACTAGTCACAAATATGGATTTTTTCTTCTTTTGTACCTTATCTTTAGCTAATAGCCTGTTTGGCTAACCTTCTTCAAAGTCAAAAGAATTTTTTTTTTCCAAAAAAAAATATTTTTTTCAAAGTTGAAGTGTTTGGCCAAACTTTTAGAAGAAAAAAAAACTGCTTTTGAGGAGAAACAGAAGCAGTTTTGGAGAAGCAGAAAAAAGTAGCTTCTCTCAAAAAGCATTTTTTTGAAAAATACTTTTGAGAAAAATACACTTAAAAGTTATTTTTAAAAACTTGGCAAAACACTAATTACTGTTCATAAGAATTTTTCAAACTAATTAACTAAACACTAATTGCTGCTAAGAAGAATTTTTGAAATTAATTAGTCAAACACAAATGCTTCTCACACTAAAAGTACTTTTGGAAAAAGCACTTTTGAGAAAAAACACTTCTCAGAATAAACTGATTTTTGCTGCTTGGCCAAATAGGCTATAAGTCTGCATTTATATTTGTATATCTTGGCATCTTCCTTCCACATAATTTTAGGTCTATCTCGTCTACTTTTAACATCTTTCCTTACCTTAGTTTCACATCTACTGACCGATGCCTCTGTAGGGCAACGCAAGATATAACCCAACCATCTCAGGGCGACCTTTTCTAATTTTATCCTCAACGCGTGCTACTTGCACCGTTTGGCTAGTATGATTAATATATTTATTTAATCTCATTAAGTTACTTAGCTATAACAAATTGATACGGAATGGTATAAGTATCTAAAGGAACAAATTTTTGATATCAAAGTAACTATGTATGGTTATTACTATCGATAATAAATAATGTGATGTGACAGTTAAAATCCTAATGATTTTGAGTTTAAGCCTCAATGTAAAAAATCTTTCACAACGAAGGATTTTTCTTACTTATGAGTGTATCGAGAGAATCTATATTAATTATTGGTTAGTGAGTTTTGAATATTAAATGGTTAACTCAACGTTATTTATTTCATCTGTTACATTTCATTGACAGAATATGGAAAAGAAGAAGAAAGTTTTTATACGAAATTCAATACGCACAACGTACAAAAGAACATCTGGTTAGCAGTACCTAATGATTTCTAAGGGGTCGTTTGGTTGGAAAGATGTTATCTTAGGATTAGTTATTTCATCTTTTTATGGGGATAAAAAAAACTATAATCATGAGATAATTAATCCCTAAATTAATTATATCATAATTTTTTCCCAACTAAACACAGAATAAATTCTTCTTAAATAGTCTTGAGATTAATTATTCCTTGTCCCTCCTACCAAACGAGCCCTAACACAACAAAGACTGTCCAAAATAAATAGTTTTCAGATATTAAAACGTATAACTTTTTTTTGAAATGAACTAAAAAGGAAAAATAACGTATACATTAAATCTAATAAAATATACTAACTTTTACGCATTTCGTCTATGCTATATCTCGACACTTTTTGATTTGTCTAGTTCACGAAGAAAGAAACTTTTAGTATCCGATATATAAATGTCAAGTCAATAAGTACATAATATGTGTTTATTTATGTAAATTTTCATTGTTTAGAACATAATTTTATATATATAAAAAAATTTGCTAGCTTAGTACATGACAAGGATTCATCAAAAGAAAAACAATAACCCTGAATCTATGACAAGTACATTTTTAAAACTGGTTAAATTGAATTTGTTGCATTTATTAATTAGTGTACTAAAGTTTTTTAATTGAAGGGTACTTCACTAACCCTAGTCAGAAAGACAAAAAGCTTTTTGAGCTCATGAGTGTTAAAGGAGAAAAAAGAAAGATAAAGAAAACAGCTCATGAGTTTTAAGTGGTTCTAACTATTAAATAATGTACTGGTATAGGTATTTGTTTATGTTTTTTCAGGAAAAAGGATAATTACTGTTGGGGGTAACTTTAAATCCCACTCAACAAAAAAGATTGGTAAGGCAAGAAGCATAATTAAATTCAGTGACCAAAAAGGGATAGTGCTACTAGCTAATGGAACACCAATAAATGTTTTTTTTTTCTTTTCAACTTCTTTTTTTGGGAGTTAAAAGCTGCATTTGTTTGCATTCAATTAGAAACTCCCCTTTTGTCTTGGTTGATGGAAATGGGGGCCTCACCTCACTTCTACTTAGTTAAAATAAAAATATTATTTTTCCAAATTTAACATTACAATAATATCAAGTTAAATGGACAGTCCAGGGCACAAGTCATTCACACAAGATGCGGAAGAGAGTCGCACCCCAAGGGATGTAATGTAAATAGCTTACCGTTATTTTCATAGTTCGAACTCGTGACTTATAGATCACATGAAAATAAATTTACCGTTGCTCTAAGACTTCTCTTCAAATAAGTTGAAGACAAGTTTACCGTTGCTCGAACCCGTGACCTATATGTCTCAATTTCAAATAAGTTGAAGTCCAGAAATTAACTAATTTTTTTGATGATGGTTAGTCTATTTCAACTTTTATCTTTTATTTGGATTAAGACAGACAATATGAACAAGCTGCTAACAAACCTTACCCCTATCTGAAAGAGATAGAGAAACTGATTCCAAAAAATATTTGGCTCGGGAAAATGAAAAGGAAGAAGTAACGTCAAACAACAAGCCGATATAAATAGAATTATTTTTCCAAATCTAACAATGTAGAAAAGAAATTACAAAAGGAAAAGAGAATCAGTACTATGATTATGCTCCACATATATTGTTTTTTTAAAAAAGGAAAAAACAAAGAGAAAAAGGCAAAATGCAAAGCAAAAGAGAGAAGGTTGATGAAGATGTGTGGGTTCTGTACTGTCTTTAACCTGTCCCCTCCACTCAACACAGTATTTGTTGGGGCTATCTTTCTCACAAAAAAAAAAAAAAGGAAAAAAAAAAGACAAGAGTCTTGAATCCAAAAGGGCACTAAGCACATTGGCTTTTTTCTAACTTTTGCTTCTGTGCTACCTTAGCAATTGTCTATGTCTTCTGCTCCCTCTTCTCAGAACTGCAAATGGGAAGATGAGGAATCATACTTTGAATTTCTTGTTATTATTTGACACCCTTTTAACTTCTTTTCTTCTCCTCAACTTTTAGCCTACTGCTTCCTCCTCCCTCGTTACTTCCAAAAACATGACTTTCTTCTTCTTTTTTATTCAATCTCTTTTCCCTGTTCTTGCTTTAAAGACAACCCCTTTTTAAATATTAACATTTCTTAAGCCATGATTTGACTTCATTTCCCAATTTTCTATTACTATTTCTCAACTTTGTGGCAAACTCTTGATTACTCTCCTCTCAAGTCTCAATTTTTAATCTGCTTTTTTCCCTATTTCTTTGTTTTGTTAGGGGTGTAATGCGAAACTAAGAACAAAGAAAACCAAACCAAAAAAACAAAAAAAAGAACCGTTTTTTTTTTTTGGTTTAATGGAAATTGATCTGAACCATGCAATAGTAAGTGAAGTGGAGAAGAATGCATGTTGGAATGGAGAATGTGACAAAAGGGGTGTTGGTGGTAGTTGTGTTAATTGCAATTTGTCCACTACTTCCACTTCTTCTTGTTCCTCAAATGCATCTTCCTCTTCTTCTTCTTCACTTGCTCTTTCCTCAATTTACATGGAGCTTTGGCATGCTTGTGCTGGCCCTTTAACAAGCTTACCAAAGAAAGGAAATGTAGTTGTCTATTTCCCTCAAGGTCATATGGAGGAAGCTGCTTCTGTCTCTCCTTTTTCACCCATCAAAATGGATTTTCCAACTTTTGGTCTTCAGCCTCAGATCTTCTGTAGAGTGGAAGATGTTCAGTTGCTTGTAAGTTCTTGATTTTTACCCCTTTTAGATTAAAAGATTTTATCTTCACTTGTGAACTCCTTACAATATGCTGCTTCTTTTTATAATCTTGTGAATTTATAGGCAAATAAGGAAAATGATGAGGTTTATACACAGCTCACTCTTCTCCCTCTTCCAGAGGTAAGACCAATTGCAACTGCAGCTATTTTAATGTCCAATCTTGATTTTTGCTGTTCTATGTTCAATTTGTGGATAAAGGTGTTAACTTTACTGTGTTTAGCTGTTGTTCTATGTTCAATTTGTGAATAAAGGTGTTAACTTTCCTGTGTTTAGCTGTTGTTTTTGTTCATTTTTTTCAATGTAAGGGGCCTTTTTCAGTTCTTTTAACTTGAACTGGTCTTTGTTTTTAGTATGACTTTTACAATGAGCTAGAATTGAGTTTTCCATGATTTGTTGGTACTTTTCACAGTCAGTGGCTATAAGCTTAAAGGGGAAAGAACATGAAGATTTGGGGGTGGATGAGGAAGGGAATGGAATTAATCCAGGAAAATCAGCTTCTCACATGTTCTGTAAGACGCTGACCGCTTCTGATACCAGTACCCATGGCGGCTTTTCAGTTCCCCGTAGAGCAGCTGAAGACTGTTTCCCACCTCTGGTGCGACTCCATTGTGCGATTTTTGCTAGAAGAGATTGTAAGCTGATTGTTTGTATTGTCTGGTAAATTTACTTCTAACTTGTTGCTACATTATGAAATGTAGGATTACAAAGAGCAAAGGCCATCTCAGGAGCTGATTGCTAAGGATCTGCACGGAGTCGAGTGGAAATTTCGTCACATTTATAGAGGTATTAAGTTAAATGCTTAGATGCTTGCTCAGTCTGAGATTCTTATGATGTGATGCTTTTCTGTCAGGCCAGCCGAGACGACATTTGCTCACTACTGGATGGAGTATTTTTGTCAGCCAAAAGAATCTTGTCTCAGGGGATGCAGTTCTCTTCTTGAGGTATACATATCTTGACACAATGGTATACTCAGAGGGATTAACTTTTAAGGCGCTAGAACATATGAAAAATATAAAGTCATTGTGCTAGGAAGCTGTCAGAATCATTAGGTCCAATTCCTACTTTTTGCTATGCAATGACCAGTTAGGACATCATTGCCAAGATTTTAATTGTTCCAATATTCAACTTTTGAAGCTTGTTCAGTTGCCGTAGTAGTTTAAATTTTATTGAATTAGTCCCAATGATCTTTGTAGGGGAGAAGGCGGAGATCTCAGGCTGGGAATAAGAAGAGCTGCTAGACCTAGAAATGGGCTTCCTGAATCGATAATCAAAAGTCAATATTCTGATTCTGATGTTCTTTCAGCAGTTGCTACCGCTGTGTCAGCCAAGAGTACATTCCATGTTTTCTATAGCCCAAGGTATTTCGCTAAATCTCTGTGTATGGTTTTCTGTTTAGTTGTTGCCTAATTGACATAGTAAAATCTGTGGTAATATCCCATGTCTGTACAGTTTTACTATTTAAGGCTGTACGACGTTAATTAGATTTGATATTCACGTGCCTCAATTTTAATTGCATTTATTTGACGAAGGCAAAACAACCAAATATGTATAAATAAATATTGCTAGTTTCCATCCAACTTCTTGTTGGTGAAGATTGAAATGAAGTATCTAAGTTTTGGATAACAACCATATAATGCTTCAAGTTAATATCTTAATAGATACAAATGGTGTAACCTTCTACATGCAGATAAGTTGTATTAGAAGATTTGCTTAGCTTTCTATAAGGAAATAGTTGCTCTAGGAGTAAAGTTGTACTATTTATGGTCAAACTTGGGAACTAAATTATTTTTGATGTTGTGAAGTTTGATATCCACTAATATTATTGTACTAATTTTGTTTAACATAAAGATGTTTCTTTAAAATTTAAATTAGGCTGATTAGGGATGGTTCTATTTTTAATCACGTTACAGTTTAAATGTTTGTTATTTACTTGACAAGGTCATAGATCTCAAAGTGAAGTATATATTGATTTACTATCTCCCTTTCAGATGGTTTTGAGTGTTATTTTTTTTTATTTCTTGAAATAAATATCAGTGCATAGACAGTACGGAGACGACTGTATAAGACAGATGACACCGAAACATCAATCATTGTTTTCATTGTTACAAATCATTGTGTTGTTTTAATAAGAATGATGTGATATAACACAGAAGCATGAGGTTAGATTTGGACTGTCATTGGTGGGAGCGCCAGAACAGAGCGGAATGGTTGCATGGCGGTGTGGCAGTTATTTGGCTCTATTGCAATCCACCTTTATTCTATTTGTCAGTTGTTTCTTAATCAAGGAACAACTAGGGGTTCTTAGTTCAATTATGTGGCATCAGCTGTGAAACAAAACAGAATTGAGACTAGTAGCTTATAAGAGCACCCCAAGTATTTGATCCGAATTTAACTAGGTAGTGGTCTTTTCGTTTATAAAAGAGTTAATCACCTTAATTAATAGTCCTGGATTTCCAGTAGTCGGATGAAAAATATTAGGTGAGACAAAAATGGGCTCGTTCAATTAGAATTAGGGGTGGGCATTCGGTATTTCGGTTCGGTATTTAAGAGTTTTGGTTCGGTATTTCGGTATTTGGTTTATCAATTGTGTATACCAAATACCGTACCAAAATATTTCGGTACGGTTCGGTATTTTTTATTTTGGTTCGGTACGGTTTCGGTACGGTGTCGGTTTAATACATATTCATGTGTCGTACTACCAAGTGCTAAGTAATCAAATCCGCCATTCTGCCTAACAAAAGGTGTGTAAGTAAGACAGCACCACAACACTAAATAATCTGCCAACTGCTATTCTGCTTAATAAAAGGCAGCAAGGCAGCGACACTAAATAATAAAATAAGCAAGCTAGAAACACTAAATAATAAAAGGCGTGTAAGAGCACATGATTATCACATTCACAGCAAGTACACACCTGATTATCACATTCCTAACAAGTACTTGAAAGGGAAAAGAAGTAAATAAATATCACAGCAACCTAAGATAGTTACAACTACTAACGAGTAGCAGCAACCAGCAGAATTAAACACAGTGCAACAAAAACATAGAGGGTATCCCTCTATTCAAGTTTACACTAATAGTCTCAAATCAACTTAGTCTTAATTCTTAAATACGGATTTCAGGAAGACGCTCAAGACAACGCCTAATATGCTTCCTTAAACAATATGTGCCATCCCTCTTTGGATGAACATTAGGAGCAAGGGTCATCATTGCACTTGAACCTAAAAAAAAAGATAAATCATAAGTTAGAATATTATATTTTTGATGATAATAAAACAAAACTACAAAAGTATATCACCAAACAAATAGAGTATTAAACTTACCACTCAAGTTGCAAGTTGCAACTATACATCAAACAATGCTAGTAGTGCTTCCATTATTTTCCATATCTAAAGATAATTCGACCAAATATGTTCAATAAATAAACAAGTATGATATATTATTTTGAACTAAAATACACACAAAATATTAAAGCTTACCAAACTCGAGTTCCTCGAGATACTCCCAGTCTTCTTTAACACTAATAGGATTCTTCTCTTCTCTAAGCCAATCTTGAGCACAAACAAGAACTTGCACATATTTAGGAGTCAATGAACTCCTAAATGAATCAAGAATACGACCACCGGTGCTAAACGCACATTCCGACGCCACACTAGAAATTGGAATGGCCAACACATCACGAGCCAACTCTGAAAGAATAGGAAATCTAGGAGCATGTGTTTTCCACCAACTTAAAATATCAAATTCTTCACTAAAAGGCTCTTGTTCTTCGCTAATGTATTTATCCAACTCCGATTTAGCACCCCCACTTCCATTGTCTTTCTTTTGTTTCTTCAAGTGAAGCTTCGTCCTTATTAATGATGCAGTTAAAATACTCCCACTAGATGTATTAGATGTATTATTAGATGAAGTAGAACTAGATGAAGATTGAGGACAAGATCCAGTTGAATACTTTTTTAGATACTCTTCAAACAAAGAATTCATATAAGCATACACCTCAGCATTTATTTTCTTCCCTTTTTCCTCCCCAAAAAGTTCTTCAAGTGCAAGGCTAACATATTCAAATTTGTTACGTGGATCCAAGACGGAAGCAATAAAAATCATTTTATTCATCTTTTCAGGCTCACCCCAATACTTCTTGAACTTTTCTTGCATCCGCTCAGCCATTTTTCTCAAATGCTCATCCTCACTAATTAAACACATTTTCAAATGACAATAAAGTTCAGATATATCCTCAAAATGAGAATTACAGGTGACATAACGTGAACCTGAAACATTTTTGGTGAGCTCGTGAAATCTTGCAAGAAACGCTATCACATTCCTCACATTCACCCAATCATCAGATTCAAGAGGATTTGCACTACTACCATCTTCACAAAGATGAGAACATAGATAAGCAGAAAATTCATCATGAAAAAGATGAAACTTGTCAAAGGCCTTTTCAAAGTTTTGTGCCGTATCCAACATAAAATAGGTGGAATTCCACCTAGTAGGAACATCCAAACATAATGTTTTGGTACATTCTACCTTTACATATGCACAACACTGTTTAAACTTTAAGGTCCTTGCAGGCGAAGATCTCACATACCTCACAATATTTCTAAGACGTGTGACAGAAGCATCAATTTCTTTCAAACCATCTTGCACAATTAGATTTAGTATATGAGCCATGCATCTCACATGAAGATGTTTACCACTCATCATATTAGTTTTCCACATATCTAATTTTTTAGACAATTCTTTGACTGTGACATCATTTGAAGAAGCATTGTCCACGGTAATAGTGAACACCTTGTCTAATTTCCATTCAAGCAAACAATTAGAAATAGCTTTAGCCATCTCTTCACCCTTATGACTAGTGATAGGGCAAGAATTTAGTATTCTTTTATGCAACTTCCAATCCCTATCAATGAAGTGGGCTGTCAAACACATATAATTTATTCTTTGCAATGAAGTCCATGTGTTTGTTGTGAGGCAAATTTTTGGTTGTGCTTCTCTAAAAGACCTTCTTAGATTTTGCTTCAATTCACCGTAAATTTCATAACAATCCCTTGTTATTGTTCTACGAGAAGGAAGACGAAATAATGGTTGAGTTATTCTCATAAATTTCATAAAGCCTTCCTTTTCTACAAAGCTAAATGGTAGTTCATCAATAACTATCATCTCAATTAAGGCCCTCCTAACCACTTCTTGATCAAATTTCCAAAGCGATCCTCCATCATTTTGGCAAGATTGAAAATTTATCTTTGTTTGACTATTATCTTTATCAATGTAAGGTGGGTATTCTTTGCATCTAGCCAAATGATTTTTCAATCATGTTGTTCCATTCCTAGACGTATTAGCAGCATAAGCTTGCTTACAATATCTACACTTTGCTTTACCGACCCCATTTACCTCAAATTTATCAAAATGTTGCCAAACTTCGGATCGAGGTTGCATGGCTTTTCTTTTCTTAGAATCTTGAGTATCAATTGTGTTGGTGTTGCTATCTTCAGTAATAGGTAAACTTTCAGTTGAACCGGCATCACTTACTCTACTTTCATCCGCTATCTATACAAAATTAAAACAAATATAAACGCAAATTGAGACTAGAGTTGAGTTTAGATAATCAAAGTGTAAAATGGAGGTTGACAAGTATTTGACAAGGATATCTACGAGTTTCTGGGCTACTGTTTCCCTAACATAATTTTGTAATCTCATTAGAGATATATTTATGTGATTATCTTTCACTAGAAATACTAGTAATTGAGAGCAAGAAAAAATAATATTATGCAAAGAGTGGAATCTAGAAGTGAGTCTTCATGTCAAAGTTAGTAACCTTCTATTAGACAATTAATGTAGACGTTCAGTTTCCTTTTTTCTTTTACAAATATAGAATTTGTTAGCTGATTTCATTATTATATCAAATGAAGATAATCAAAATAAAGTACGCCACCTAACAAGAAAATGCCTCTTTGCACGCCACCTAGTGAAAGATAATCACATAAATTCTTTTTGCTTGCCCACCCCTAGTTTCCACTCATTCAAATCTTGTAGTTTAATAACTCTACTAAAAAACTAATCCCACTCTTTACATGTCACTGGAATCTTTAGGACTTTAGGTTCAAAGTGGAATTTTCCAGAACTTGTTTATGAAGAGATTAGCCATTAAAAAAAAACAAGTGGCAAAACAAAGAGTTTTCCTTATTCCAAGAACTACCAATTAATCTACCATAAATTATTATAAAAAACTGAAGATTGAAGAATGAAAAGTTATGAACCTTTTGAAGAGTTGAAGATTGAAGAATGAAGGTAAAAAATAAGGAAACCAGCCGTCACACTTGAGAGTCGTCGGCGCCGAGGTCGTGAAGTCGCTGTGACGTCGTCTGACTCGTCTCTATCGCGCCGAGGTTCTCACTTTTCTGAGTTCTCTCTCACAGTCACAGCTCTTTGCCTCTTTGGCTAGGTTTCTGTTTCTCCCTTTATAATTTCCTGTAGTGAAGTGAAACTAGGGAAAGACTAAAGAGTAAAGAGGGTAAGAGTTGGGCCTTATTGGGTTGGGCTGGGCACTAGGGCAGTGTAGAGAATTAGAGATACAACATATTGGGTTGGGCTGGGCAGTATAGGTCCAACATAAAATTCTTTAAAATTCGGTATACCGAAATTTCAAGATCCTAATACCGAGGACCGAACCGTTATACCGAAATACCGAAAATGTAATACCGAATTATACCGAAATACCGAAACCGAAATACCGAATTAATTCGGTCCGGTTTGGAATTCGGTTTTTCGGATTTTATGCCCTCCCCTAATTAGAATGAGTCGTTCAGATGCATATGTGCTTGCTGTTCAAATTGGTGCATGCATTCTCCAGTGGCGCATGTCAAGTAGTTTTGCCTAGTAAACTAATTCTGTGGAAGCTTACTTGTGTACGAGCAGTCTGTACCTCTATTGTCTTGTTTTTCATGTTCGCTAAAGCAATCAATGGACTAAAGGATGATCTTTAGTTTGGTAAAAGTCTTGCAATAAATCCAGTAGTGGAACATCTCTATCCTATCATGTATATAACTACGCAACTTTACAATATCTAATTTGTAACTCTTTATTCTCTGGACCATTTTTCATGCTTATTTATGAATTGGAGCTGCCGTTTCTTTTTCGTGATGTTTATATGATACACAAAGATGTTGATTTAGCATTCTTCAAGTTTGAGGTGCATGAGGAATATTCCAGGTAAATCTCCATAGGAGTGAACTATACCAGTATTATGGAAACCAGTTTAACATCCCAGAAGCAAATTTCTTAGAGAGGAACACATGACCTTATAAAGTTTGTGAGGAAGTGCATCTATGCTAGATCTCTATGAAAATAGAATCAATAGTATAAGATGTTAATGCTCTTGGAAGTTAAATCGTTTACTCTTTTGTGTTGCCATTTTGTGTCTCTGTTTGGCTTGTGAACATTCAGACCTATGATTTAAAAACCAATTGGTAAAACCCTTGACAATATGGAAGGGTCGATTCAGTTAAAAAGATGCGCAAAGCGTGATTTCTGCTGCTTCCTTCATTTCATATGTGTCCCAAGAAGATTCTTGTCCAAATTATATAACCTTTTATATCCTATCTAAGGAACAATAAAGAATTATAAATATTTTAAAAAAAAGAATTTAATGGATGAAAAAGTCTCATATTATGTGCAATCCTGTAATCAAATTCCTTTATGTTAAAGTGTGAAATTTACTTTAGTCACTTTTGCAGCCTGCAGGAGTTTACATTCATGAATTTTCCAGATATTATTGATGCTTACATAGATGGTTTTGAGAAAAAGTTTTGCTTGTAATATAGGGCTAGTCATGCTGATTTTGTTGTACCGTACCAAAAGTACATGAAAAGCATCAACAGTCGGATTCCTGTTGGGACAAGATTTAAAATGAGATTCGATTTGGATGATTCACCTGAAAGAAGGTACTTGTATCCTTACCAAATCCCATATTCAGCTTTTCTTTGCAGAAAGTTTATAAAATTTCCACTACTGCATGCAGGTACAGCGGTGTAGTGACCGGGATAAGTGATATGGATCCCTTTAGATGGCCCAACTCAAAATGGAGATGTTTGATGGTACTCCTAGCATATAATTAGCATTAAATTGTATATAGAAGTTGTTATGCTCCACTTATACTTTCATGTTTTTGAGCCAGTTGGAATATGTTCTATTTATCTAGGGTAATCTTCTTTCTTGTTATTTTCAGACCCCTTTATGTTCTTGAATTTTCTGCCAGTGTTCCCTTGTAGCAGTACCCTCTTTATCCAGACTCGGCGGTTTTCTAACACCTAGATCTGCTTGTTGAATATGTTCTTTTTTTCTTTTTTCTTTCCCTGAGCACAAGGTCTACCGAAAACAGCCTCTCTGCCTTTTTAAAGGTAGGGGTAAGGTCGGTGTACACACTACCCTCCCCAGACCCCACTTGTGGGAATACACTGGGTTTGTTGTTGTTGTTGATTAAAAGGTAAAAAATAATAATTAGAATATGGATGTGCATTAAAGCCTGTATAGCCCTTCAGGGCTAAGATTAATTATCAAACTATTCTTGCTTCGATTGTAACTACAACGAGAAATTGCTAAATGCTCAGTTGTTGTAAGATGCTTGATAGATTTTTCCTGTCAAGACTGATAAAGTTTGCTATGGGCATGATATTCAAATACATCCTTGTATTGCATCTTGAAATAATTTCTTCCAACCAAAGCTGTTAGAATAAGTATAGTGTCCGTTGATCAACTCGTAAACTTTTTGATCTAAGTGTCCATGGCATCAACTATAATAGGTCAGATGGGATGATGATATCATGAGTAATCATCAAGAACGGGTTTCTCCATGGGAAATTGATTCTTCAGTTTCCTTACCACCACTGAGCATTCAGTCTCCAAGACTGAAGAAACTGCGGACTAGTCAGCAGGCTCCATCATTAGACAGCCATTTTGCTGGTACTGATCAAACTTTCCGAATATTATTTTAATTATGTTGTCATTATGTCATGATTCCACTAACGTTCTCGTACTTTTTCCTTTTTTATTTTTCACAGGAGGGAGTGCTCTTTTGGACTTTGAGGAGTCGGTAAGATCCTCCAAGGTCTTGCAAGGTCAAGAAAATTTAGGTCTGATATCGCCTCCCTATGGATGTGATAAGACAGTCCGCCCACTGGATTTTGAGCTGCAAAATGTAGCTCGTCACAATCTCATGCCAACTGGTATAGAGAACATAATTGTTGGAGACTTTGTGAAAACTCAGCCTCCCACAACCTACACAGGCTTTCTGGAATCCAATAGGTTTCCAAAGGTCTTGCAAGGTCAAGAAATTTGCTCGTTAAGATCCCTTACTGGAAAAGGTGATGTTAATTTTGGTGCTTGGGGAAAACCTGAATTTGGTTGCAATGTTTTTAGCACATATCAGAGGCCGAAGACCAATTTCTATCCTCTTGCTTCTGAAGGGGCGAGGAATGTGTTTCTACCTTATAATGCGATGTATAGAGCTGGACAAGATTCTGTAGTGCATTCCTATTTTAATAATAATTTCCAAAGAGAAAATCCCACTTTGAGCCAGAATTCAGTCCAAAATGGGGTTAGGAGGGAAGAAGGTGGAATGCAGAAGTTTGCAAATGAGCAGAGGCCACTGGAGATGTCCAAATTGTCTATTCCAGAGACAAATTTCAAGAATGAGAACGGTGGCTCCTTAAATGCACAAGCTTCTTGTAAACTATTTGGCTTTTCCTTGATTAAAGAACCCTCTACTCCTAGCTCGCACAGTTCTGGTAAGAGGAGCTGTACAAAGGTAAGCTTCCATAAGCGCGCGTAACGGATTGGAAATGCTTTCACTTCAGACTCTATTGCTAATATTTAATAAATGGGTGAAGGTTCACAAACAAGGCAGCTTGGTTGGACGAGCCATTGATCTCTCAAGGTTGAATGGCTATGATGATTTGCTGGTTGAGTTGGAGAGGCTTTTCAACATGGAAGACCTCCTAAGAGATCCCAATAAGGGATGGCGAATCTTGTATACCGACAGTGAGAATGACATGATGGTTGTCGGAGACGATCCATGGCAGTAAGTCTCTTTTTCATGCATTTGAGTTCTCATTGCTGTCTCAATTATTTTATACCAAGTTCAAAAGATATTACTCAAACGATTTATATCTATGAATCATGAGAGAGAACCACCCAAAATTGCTCTTCCAATTAGCTTCTTGAGTTTTGAATGTTAAATCATCTCTACGGAATCCGAGTTTTCTTTTACTTTTTTCCTCCCATATTAAGCTAAAAAGTCCACTCAACTTGTTAGGACATTGGTATTTTGCAATGAATAATTAACCCAAATAGCCGCCCGCCTAATTTCTTAAACTAAAAATAGTCGGCGGATGTGTAATATATGTTAACTTCATGTATAATATGTGTATAATTGTGTATAATCAGTGTATACTCTATGTATACCTGCTAAAAGAAGTAAGCAGTGAATCTGGCCGGCTGTTTGTGTAACAAATCACATCTTAAGTGGCATTTGTCTAAATAATTTTAAAATTTGAGTTTGCAAAATATGGAGTTTGGTTCCTTTACCTTCTTGAAAAAGGTATAATTTCCCTTGATTGGTCGATATACTTACGGGTACTTTCTAATGACTTGTAGTGAGTTCTGTGAGGTAGTATCCAAGATCCATATATACACTCAAGAAGAAGTGGAGAAAATGACAATTGAGGGGATAAGTGATGATACTCAAAGTTGTTTGGAGGAGGCACCGGCATTCATGGATGCCTCAAAATCTTCTTCAGTTGGCCAGCCTGATTTTTCTCCAACTGTAATCAGGATATGAAGAAGCTGAGATTCTACGAATGTCGTGCTTGTTATGTTAAATTATATATATATAAATATATGTGATACTATTCTACCTACTAGATGTTCCTGTTATGTTAAATAAATTGTTATTCCTTAGTCAACTTGTGAAGTTATGTTGGAAGTCTGTTTTCAACTTACAATGGGACTTGTAGGTATAAAATTATATGGTGACTCATATGCCATAACTTTGTATTCTGATTATGTTCCACTATGTATAATATTGAACATTGTATGACTAACCCTTCTCTCCATTCTCTCCCCCCCCAACCCCCCAAGCCCAACCCAACCACCTCCAATTGTGCCTTGGAAAAACTATATCACCTACTTTAACTTTGTTTTAACCTACTTATATTTGAACATTAGATTATTTTATCTTGTCTAATCTCTTAGGGGTCGT
Organism: Nicotiana tabacum; assembly: GCF_000715075.1. Classification (NCBI taxonomy): domain Eukaryota; kingdom Viridiplantae; phylum Streptophyta; class Magnoliopsida; order Solanales; family Solanaceae; genus Nicotiana; species Nicotiana tabacum. The sequence goes on along the minus strand of NC_134088.1, from coordinate 108,692,134 downwards.
TTGGTTTGAAGACAAGTTATGCTGGGAATAGTTATTGTGAGATTAATTATTTTGGTATTATTCTTATTGACTGTTTGATTTGTTGTATTAATCCTGGAATTGTCAATTTTACTGTTTTATCCTGGAATTATTGTTCCACCCTCTAACATGTATAAGTTATCCAGATACTATTTTTAATCTCGGAATAGCTTATCCAAGGATTAGTAACCAAGCAAGGGATAAAGCGGTACTAAATTTATAATCTAGGATAATTTTTGCTTATCCATCATATCAAACGACCCTTGAGGTAGGAGGATAAAAATGCATTGAGAGGAAATGTGGGCTAGCTTTTGTTGAAGTTAGAGCACTTCAATATTTAAAAAGTTTTGAGGCACTTATTCTAGACATACCTATTTATTCCCCAGTAACAAGTCTAGATAACCCGTGAAGTTGTTGGCGTAACTGGTAAAATTGTTGCCATGTGACCAGGAGGTTAGGGGTTCGAGCCGTGGAAATAGCCTCTTGCAAAAATGCAGGGTAAGGCTGTGTACAATAGACCCTTGTGGTCTGATCCTTCCCCGGATCCCGCACATAGCGGCAGCTTAGTGCACCGGGCTGCCCTTTTTAACAAGTCTAGATAACCACTGTCATGTTTCATGTAACTTGTAAGCTTTATATTATCTACTGATTCTTATTTCTGTTCTGGTGTCTTTCTAGGCCGACAAGAGTGGGTTGCTCTAGTGGTGAGCACCCTCCACTTCCAATCAAGAGGTTGTGAGTGAGTCACCCTAAGAGCAAGGTGGGGAGTTTTTGGAGGGAAGGAGCCGAGGGTCTATCGGAAACAGTCCCTCTACCCCAGGGTAGGGGTAAGGTCTGCGTACACACTACCCTCCCTATACCCCACTAATGAGATTATACTGGGTTGTTGTTGTCGTCGTCGTCTTTCTAGGCCAGTAAGTAGTTGTTTCTCTTTGTGGAGACTTGTGAAATGAGAAAATACCTCCTTTACCATATAGACACAAACAAAAAATAGTTTGATATGTCTAAGGAATGTGTGGGTGTTTTTTTTTTTTTTCCAATGGAGCTTAGTTTCTACTTGTCTAATATTTGTTTGAATCTCAAGACACTGAGCTACTATGTCCTAGCTAGAGCCTAGAGGAGACAAATAAAGAATTATCACTGTTGGAGTTGCAAGAAATCCTACTCCAACATGTCTTAATCTTCTTAAATCTTAAAGATAGTGATATAATTTGAAGTTTTTTCTTATTAGTTTCGTTTGATGTGTACATTGCACTATCACCAACAGTGACACAAATGATACAGACATTATCTTTCTAATTTAATACTCCTATTTCATAAAATCAGTTTTAACTAACAGTAGGAGTACTTTGTAAAAACAATGTTTTTCTGATTATTTTTGGTGGGGAAGGGGGTGGGTTGTTAGTGTCATAGATTGCACTGGTAGTGTAAATAGGTCAGACTGTTGCACTAAAAGTATGTAGCCTTACCATTTGAATATTTTGATGAAGTGGATCACCAATGACAACCCTATGGTTCATTTATTAATACTCCAGCTATGAAAGCACTAAAACCATTTTTCATAGGCAAATTCTTTGTTTTCCAGAAGAAAAAAACAAAAGGACAACATATTTGAACAATATTTAGAGCTTCTGCCAAGGAAAAGAAAAATAATATAAGCTAAAGGGAACAACTTCATTTATTTTCCTTTTGTTCCAAATAGGGGGGGGGGGGTAGAGAGACTTAGCTATTTCTCAGGGAGCTCAAGACTTAATCTATTTCAATGTCATTGTTCTTTAAAAAGTTCACGGCCTATTATCATTCTTCTGATCTCACTTGTGCCTGCCCCAATCTCATACAGTTTGGCATCTCGCAGAAGGCGTCCCGTTGGGTATTCATTCACGTAGCCGTTGCCTCCAAGGCACTGAATCGCCTGCACCACACGCACAATCTCGTAAGCACATCAACTTTCCTACTAAACTTTTATAATCGAAAAATTTCCGGGAGCCAAATGACACATGGTTCGAAATTCGGTGGACTACAGGCCGCCCCTCTACCCTATCATCTTTCCTACTAAATGATAGCAGCTTTGTGGCTTTAATTCCATTAACATGTTGGCATTACCATAATAAGCCAAGACAAAAGAAATTTGTGAAGAATCCGCTAGCTGCTGCTAGGGGATTCTTTCAGAAATGACAGTCATTTTCTATGTTCTCAAACTAGTCAGAAATAATAATAGCAAGTCCCGAACTAAAGATGACGCGTGAACACAGACATGCGAAGAAGAATTAATTATCAGAAACGAACAGAAAGGAATAAAGTTTTTCACCTGAAGAGCAACTTGGGTTGCTCTTTCAGCAGCAGTAAGTATAACACCAGCACAATCCTGAACAAATAAAATGTCTCTTTGGTTAAGTTTAGCTTCTTTAAAGTAAGGACACTAAAATTGAACAAGAAGAAGGCAAATGAAAGTTTCCGCTGCAAGGACCTTTGTATTAATATTGCCGCTGTCACATTCCCTTGCAACAGAATAGACATAAGATCTGTTGTGAACAATGAAAAAGAATAAGCACATGATATCATTGATCAGAATCAGTAACGAAAACGATAGAGAAGAAGTATAACAACAAAGAACACCTGACCTTGAAGATTGCAAAGCTGTGTACATGTCAGCAACTTTTCCCTATATTTTCAGGTCAATAGCCCAGATAAGTTTAAGAATTCTGACAGACAAAGAACAGCAATAAAGGTTCATTTGTCCAGAAGGCAGTTAGGAACCTGTATAAATTGAAATTCTCCAATCGGTCGCCCAAATTGTTCTCGCTGTTTAACATAGGGGAGAACAACATCAAGACAGGCTTGCATAAGTCCAACAGGACCAGATGCCAAAACAAGTCTCTCTAGATCGAGCCCCGACATCAGGACATAAACACCTGAAGCAATAGAAAAACTTTTCTAAGAGAGGTAGGAGCAATGGCATCGTCTAGGTGTGTCACTATGATAAAGGATTAAAAAAGAGACGAGGTAAACCAAAAATAACATCAAAGGAAGTCGCTGCAAAAGACGTACAATCTCTCACAAGCTATGCAGACTTACGAAGAACTTAACTAAATACTCACTCCATTTCAATTTATACGATGGTGTTGGACAGGAAGTTTAAGATTTTCATGTTTATATCAGTGTTGTCAAAGGCGAAAAGTGTTAAAAAGCACACAGGTCTATCATGGCTTTAAGCACAAAGTGCAATTAAAGTGTGGGCTTTAGTTAAAAAAGGCGCAACGAAGAAAAAAATAAAAGTATATATGTAATGCAAGAAAAAAACTAACAAGTTCATTCATAATCATTTCCTTAAAAATTAATACTATCTTTTAGCCAATTATATTTATTGTATGTACCACTCTATTCAAGATAGAACTTATTGACAATGAGGCGTGGGCCTTAGAGCTTTGCCTACACTAAAGCGCAGTCTAAGTGAGGGGAAGCGCATACCCTGAGCTTTTTGAGATTCAGGGCTTAAGCACGCCTCAAATGAGCCTTTACCAACACTGGTTTATATATGAATTAAACTAATGCTGGTGGAAGAAAATAGTAAAGTAACAGTTGAAAAGTTCGTTTGATAAAGAAAAATCACATCAAAGTTTAAAATTTGGATAATTTAAGGAACTGAATTCTGGGAAATTGAAGAAGTTGACAGAAATGAAACGGTTTTAAACTTTTTGGAAAATCCCAAAATAGGAGTGTCATATAAATTGAAACAAAAGGAGCAGATGCAAAAGAATCCACATATGCATTACCAGCTAGTTTGGATTAAAGCTCAGTAACGTTGGTTTATACTACTTAAAGGTTTGGCATACGACTGAGTTTTAGTTCTTTAGAGATTTTTTGTATAGAATTTCTATTGTTGGAGAATCCCTAATTGTTTGAAAAAAACAAATTATTAATTATTGGAATAAAAAAGGTCCGGATGGCACAGAATGAATATTGACGATTCATATAGCCAACCAAAACAGTTTAGGATTAGGCTTAGTTAGAGTTGTAGTATTCTGAATTAAATCTCCATATACTTGGCATGCTCTTTCAAAAGTTAAAGAACATCTACCATTTAATCTTAGTGTAAATAAATATGCAGGAGAGGACAAAGAATAACAAACTTTAAAGAGTCCAATAGTAGTCCCGTGTAACTTCCTTGTATTACATACCAATAAGGTACTATGCAATCGATCAAAAAAGCTTTTTCTCTTTAGGGAAAGCAACACTACTTGGTGCAACCAAAATAAAAAGATGAATATATAGTGTGCGAGGTAAAAAAAAGGATATTATCTCAGAAATAGTATAAGTAGGGGTAGTATAGCAGAATAAAGAAAATAGCTGGAATTCAAAACTAGTGACAGCTTAACATAAATCTTTTGAACTTTATCTATACATAAAAATCTAGACAAAAACTTTGTGCAACTCTAAGATTAAGAATTCTTTAGCATAAGCTGTATTTAAAAAATTAGATAATGCTGCACTCTCTTTGCTTGAAATTTTTGTAGCTCATTAGATCACACCCTTCAAGTTTTTACCCTTCTTTTTCAGATTCTCCACTACTTATTCCGTTAGATAAGCTAGTCCCTCTTTTTTCACTTTCGATACCGAAAGTGGAAGTAAGGTGTAATATTAAGGAAGAAATGAGGCAAGATATTTGGGCCAACATAGAAGTTAATTCAGAACTCGTACCTTTTCCTACCTGCCCCAAAACATTTTCTTCAGGGACGAAACAGTTCTCAAACACAAGCTCACATCTACAGGTAAGATTAAAGTTATTAGGCCACCTTCAGTATAGTAACAAAAATATAAATCCAAACAGAGCAACACTTGGGCAAGATGTACATACGTATCACTCCCTCGCATCCCAAGTTTGTCTAATTTCTGGGCCGTAGAGAATCTGTATATTCAGTTAAAGTAGATGATAAGCATGTCCCGAGCTCACTGGGATATCTAGTGTTTTGTTATAATAAATCATGCTTTACTATTCGTCTCATGCAATCATGCAGCTATGAAAAATAAAACAAGAAACAATTAGTATTTTCTCTCCCTTTTTCATTTTCTATCGCAAGTAGTATCAGTACAGGCGGCATACCCTGGCACTCCCTTCTCGATAATGAACGCTGTGATTCCTTTCGAACCAGCTGTTACATCCGTTTTTGCATAAACAACCTGATCCAGAAATAGATTTTCAAAACTGAACCTTTAAATTAAATTGTCGTTCAGAAAAAGACCAGAAATACAAATTCTAGATACACAAAGATAAAACTTAGCCAAAGGATGTGAGAAAAATTGACATATGGCTATTTCTAAAGCCATGTTTTAACAAAAAAGCACATTTTCAGCTATCAATGATATCAGGAAAAATGAACTTGTAAGAGAATCTCACAGACAAACACCATTCACACCTGAAAGTTCAGGTATTTGCCAAAAGAAAACATATAAAGGTAGGTGAACTCGAAAGAGGAGGAGAAATTTTTGTAAAACCAAAGAGTATATAGACTTTGCAGGTGCATCAATAGTATATCTCAAAAGTAACTTTTCAATAGCCAATCTGCTGAGATTGCACATGTGACAAAAGTGATTATGGCATACTGCTAGAAAGAAACCAGACAATCTGTCTTACAAAATTAACAGTCAATAAGCAAATTTAGATGAGTACTTCTATTTAGCTGATCAACAGACAAACCGAATAAATGAGAAAATTATAGATGAAGAGTGCAAGAAAGAGCTCTAGGCATAATAAATAATAATCCAAGGCTGTAAAGAGAAATTCAATTACAGGAACTAAAGTAGTGAATCAAATTCAACTAGAATAAAGGATTGCATGTTGAATGATTCATATAGCACAACGAAAGTAACTACTCTCAGGAAAACAATCTAACTATTTTTATTTTATCCTTCACTTAAATTAACATTTTGAAAGAAAAAAAACATTTATTTCTTTCCACCCTTCCTCGATATAATAAATGAGCTTCTCCAGAAATCAGCCCTTCACCTTCGCAGGAAAAGAGCTTGTTGGTCTTTTCTCTTATTGTCTTTCAACCGTTGATTTTCATATGGTATTATGTTTACGTGTGGTGTATATGACTTCTGCCCATCTTCCATCTTTCTCACCTAATAGATTAGGTATGTCAAATCTAAAATTCAAATTCTTAAGACTATTTTTAGAATGAGGTAATTAAATTACTATTTCTACTAAAACAAATTAAGAACAGTATCCTTTTTTTAATCCATTATATGTGATACAAAAGATAAATTCTCAGGAACTAATGGCAATCAAACAATATAAAGTGAGAAGAAATCTTGACAAAAGGAAGAACTGTAAATAGAGCAGAGGTAGTTACACAAATCAAGAGGGAAGTTATAGAAAGGATAGAATTACTTCAGAAGTCTAAGAAAGCACAAAAATGTAGGAGTTTAGTTAGACAAATTATCTGTAATTAGTTGTTTTTCTGTTGTTGGAGGCCTAAAAGTTTGTGGTCAGATTTAGGTCCTCTATAAGTGTAATCATTTGGTGATGTCAATGGTAATATTCACATTGTTACCAAAAAAAAAAATCAAAAAGTACAACAACAACAACAAACCCAATGTAATCCCATGAGTGGGGTCTGGGTAATAAAATCGAAAAGTAAGGAGATGATATTCAAGAAAAGTACCAGTGTCTGAGCAGTTGGACCATTTGTGCACCACATTTTATTTCCATTCAGAACATAACCACCCTCAACATGATCAGCTTTGCACTTCATGCTAACAACATCTGACCCAGCTGAACCAGGAAATGAAACTATTCAGGGACACTCAACACATAAAAATTCACAAGCCTTTCGCTCTCTCGTAATAGCTGACCACCACTCCACTCAATGAAAAAAGGAAATGGAGATTTAACAACCAAATTAATATGATGACGAGAGACACAAAATGAAAATTGAATTAACAGTATTTGGGGATTCAGGGTAGCTCACTTGGTGAGCTATCCAACCTCCACCATGTAGGTGTGGGTTCAAATCCCCATATGTACCCCCCTTCCCCATGCCCAGTCCCCTTTCTCTTATGTATAACCAAAGTAAAAATAAAATAAAAAGGAATTAACAGTAGTTACCATTAGGTTCACTCATAGCTAGAGCCCCCACATGTTCACCCGTGATTAGCTACATCCAATCAAGTCATAAAAGAGTTAGCCACTATGTCAGCCATTCAGACATTTTATTTTAAAAAGAAGGGATTAAAATTAACTGAACAAGGATATTAAAAATAAAAATAACAAATGTCCCACTTTTCTTGCCCCCTATATTTAAAGCCAAATCCTTGCCAATTAAAAGCCAGAAGAAATTTGGGCTATGTTTGAGCAAACCATAGCTCAACTTGCTCTCCGTATAACTTCTTAAAGAGAATATTAGTAATTTACAAAATCCAACCATATGAATAACCTTCATCTATAACTCGAAGCCTACATCTTTCCTAATATTCTGAGTTATAAATCCATATCAGCTGCTTGCTATAAAAGTCTAGAGCTCATAATTGTAATTTATTGGTATTATACATTTGGTACCACGTGATTTCTGCCATTGATCATTTGAGCTAATCCAGTTCAGAAAATTTCTAGAGAAGACTTATCTAAGTTGTGGATGTTGTTGATGACTTGTAAGAAATAATAGACTAAGTATTTGAATCTTCAGTAAGTCGGTATATTCATACCTAGTTCTTTGTGAATCGAGCTTGTGCCATTACTATGTGAAGTTGTTGAGTGCATAAAACTATGGCCTACCCTGGGCAAATGGAATACTCGCTCCAACAGTCTTTTTTATTTTTTCCTTTTCTTTCTTTCTTTACCTTTTTTCCTGATAAAACATCAACTCCAACAGTTTCAAGTAATCTAGACTGTGGATCCACCATCAAAGATTTGAAGCACGTATGAGATATATTTTGGTGAATCATGATATCCTTAAGGAATACAAAACTAAAGAGGAACTTTCATGAGACTCCAACCATTGTACTAAAAATAGCATGTCTGAACCAATAAATTTAATAGAATTTGTGCAGGGCAGGAGTAGACCGAATGGTAAAACATACATGATATAAAGGAGAGTTTTTAACATGAATAATTTCCTCTTTCAATTATCAGGTGATTTTCTGAAAGAGATGATGTAATTTTTGGTTCATTGAATATGAAGGGTGGTCTATTGAAAGACCACGGATGTAAATCACCTATACTGGAAAAAACAGTAGTTCGCAGGAAATGTAAATATACTACTGTAAACAAAATGTGATGATGGAAGATAACCTTTGGTAGATACTTTTGCTTCTGCTCATGCGATCCATTTCTAACCTACAAAATCATCAGTAATTGTTAAATATGTGGCATGCAACGCAGATAGACCACCTATATATAAAAACACGAGTGGTAAAACAGTTACCAACTGATTAATGCATAGGTTCGTGTGGGCACCATAAGAAAGGCCAACTGACCCTGATGCTCGACTAATCTCTTCCATGGCTATGCAGTGATACAGATAACCAAGGCCAAGTCCTCCATATTCCTCTACACAGACGCAAGGAGCAATCTCAGACATACAACTTTCTCCACTGTCACAAGTTCCAGTATGTAAAGAAATTTATAGCTAAAGGAAGAAGAAAATCTGAAGGTCATAATGCGTAAAATGTTATGAGCAGGAAAAAGAAAGGAAAGAAAACAAAAAGAAAGAGAGCTCTAAAGTGAAAGAAGTCGGGCTACACGGTTACTCATTCCCTACAAATAACTGCTTTCATAAACATATTTTGGACACGGGATGTTAATTTCTTAATTCAAAAGGCAAAGAACAGTATCTCTTGAGCGAAATGAAGCATACATATTAGCTATATGCTTCTGCAACCCAAAGGAAGAGTAGGATAGACTCCTGTCTTTGTTTAACGCAAGTCAACAAATGAAATCAATTCCCACAAGATAACGTCCCTCAGAAGTATGGGCTTCAGCAGAGATAAACAATACCACCAGAAAAAGATATCCTGATTAACGCTTTATTCAAGACATCAGGAGATTCCGATTTCCGCTTCCTCTATGTGAACCTAACTCCTGTTACACATGTTAAGAATATTGAAGTTCATGATCACTAAAACATTATACTCTAATCTGAATTTGAAGCTTCAAATTACATTGGCAACTGATAAAACCCTATTCTCAATCTGTAAAGATCATAGGGCCAGTGATGGAGTGCTAGATTGATCCACAACGAAGCAAACAAAGAAATCGTACAACAGCTTCTTCGTACACATTCACTTGCATTATACTATCTTCAACCAATTTCCACCATGGCAAGTGGCTGAAGCACCCAATTCATAATTAATAAATTAGTAGTTCAGTTCCTAATTGGATGCACGCTAACGAGGATGCCTCATCAATTCAATTCAAGGGCAAATCCATTTCCTAGTCACACGGCTAAACACATATTGGAGTGAAACCTTAAAAGAGGGAGACTAAAGAGCAAAATAAGAGAGACATTGAAAGTTATCATATTTTACATCTTCCCCTTTTTTTAGCTGGAACTACAAATAGGTTACTTTACAAATCCTTTTACTATATGACTGCCTCCATACCAGGTTTCCCTAGAGCAAAGACAGGTTGATCTAGTTATATGAAATAAAAGAACTGACGCGTGACAGCTTCATCCCCAGTTAAGTGAGATTTCCCTTTCGGTATTGGTCCTTGCCATTTCATGGCAAGCTGATCATTTGTGCTGAAGGCAGCGAACATAGTGGTTTCAAACACCATACAAGAGAAAGGCTGGTGGACAATAGACTGATCCAGACTTTCGATAATGTAAGGTATACAAAAGTAAGAGCTGAGATACTGTTTCCAAGTTTGCACGCCCAATTATTAAAGAGTGTAATTGTCAGCTGGTAGTATGTTGATTCACTTGGGGAAAAAGTGTTCAATGAAATAATTTTGTTTAGCCCTATCACAGCTTCGGCTGATATAATGTCCATGCATAAATGTCCATCTTAATGAACAGATTAAGCCCTCCGACAGATAACTGTTTAGCCAGAATATCTCCAATACAGTGTATGTAAGTGCACAAAAAATCAATTAAGATAATATGAAGTATTAAGTTACTTTTTTTATTCTCAGAATCCAGGAAAATAATGCAAGTCAAGAAAGAGTATAAAAGCAAGTACGGCTTTTAACATCAAGAAGGTTACACTATGGTGTCTATATCAGTGTCTGGGTTCTTCTTTAAAATATAGCTCTCTAGAGGAGTGTTAATAGTTTTCTTCTCCGCCCTCTCTTGTCCCTATAATATCACATCAAAATCAATAGAGAGAATATGATCAAAGGCTTACCTGGCACTGTAATACCATGGAGATTAAAATCCCCCATTAGTTTCCACAAATTAACATCCTGATATCGCAAGAAGAATCAAGGTTTAAATATCATTTCTTGTTAATAGAATACTCCTGAGAAAAAGAGCAGATATTGCATGTACCTGAGGGAAATAATTTGTTTTATCTATCTTTTCAGCATGAGGGGCAATATTCTCTTGAGCAAATTGTGCCACGCTTTCTTTAAACTGTAAATTTGCATACGGAAGAATTAGAAAACTGCCATACTGCATTCGAAAAAGATTAAATTCACATGTGATGCAACTAAAACTATTGCCTTAAAGTAATACATATTCTTAACTGGTTTAAGTAAATAGGAAAAGTTTTCAGCAGTGATGTACTAACCGCTGAATTGCACAGGAAAATGCTAAACCAATTTCTAATCCCATTCCCAGACCTCTATAGTGGTTCCAACGAGGGGTGGAACTAGGGGGAGGGAAGGGGGTTCAATTAATCCCCTTCGCGGAAAAATTGTACCACGCAAATAGGGTAAAAATGATTTTTTTTGGTTATATATAAACTATTGAATCCCCTTGACATAAGGAAAGATTCTGGTGTTGTGGCAAAGGGGGTTCAAAAATTACTTTTGGTCATAGGTTCAAATCTTAGGTTTGACATTCTGTATATTTTGAAACCCCTTGGATGAACTTCTGGCTCCACAACTGGTTCCAACTTATCCATGTGACATGAACCCCCTCCCCCCCCCCCCCAACTGATAGGAGGCGAGATTTTGAACCTACTGCAAGAGGAATGGCTCATTAGCATAGCTTATAGAAATTAGGCCTTTTAGCACCCCTTTTACAGTATATAGGATGAAAGAGCTTTCTTTCATAAAGATTCAGTAAAGTTGCACAATTTCATTGACAATTCAGCAGATTGACTACTGCTGAAGCCATAATGCAGCTTGCACAGAGAATGAACACATAAAATTAGCAATTTATCAATTCCCAGTCTCAGCAGACATCTTTCAAGAATCATCCAAAACCTTGATAACACCTTTCACAAATAATTCATATTTTAGGGTTATAAAAAAATCAGATTATAGAGCATCACATATGACTATGTGAACCAGCGGCGGGGACACATGCAATCAAGGGTATTCGATTGAAATCCCCTTTGCCGAAAAGTAATACTGCATAAATGGAGTAAAAACATTTTTTTATACATAAATAGAATTTCGAATCCCCTTAATATAAGAGAAATACATATTTAAATTCCAGGTGCCGCATTTTTTATTCTTTTTGAATCCTCTTGTCAGAATTCATGGCTCCTTCACTGATGCAAACCAAGAGTAACAGAGATCAAAGACAAAAAGCAATTCAATCAAAATTGCTACAGAAGGGGCCCACAAAAGGGAGAGAAAATCAGAAAGAAGAGTGTAAAGGTAAATGGGTCTTCATTAAAATTTAAAACAAGACTACCCATTCAGCATTAAATCATTAATTACCTAAACCAAATACTTACATAGAGTCATACACAAATCACAGAGCCTGGAATTACCAACCCAGTTGTAAAAACCATAAATAGGCAACTATATTTATAATCAAAAAAGAGAAATTGTACTATATTAATGGCTAGCCTAATTTCTTCAGGCCCGAACACCACCATCATATAAAAAAGGAAAAAAAATATAGAGGAGATTAAAGCACAGTTGATAGGCAACTATAATTACATGCAAAGTAATTGTAACTTCATTAATAGATAAATGGGTTAGGACCTGTTTTTGTGTATCATCGAAGAGTAATGAAGTAGAAAACGCAGCAAGCTGTTGCTGCTTTTTGGTTCTGCACAAAGCAGATGTCAAAGACCTCGCCGCAAACAATTTATGCATATCTTTTATTTATGTGTATGTATTGTCACACAGTTTCTTGAAAATGGAGAACAATTGGAAAAAAGATGACTAAATGATGCTTATTTATAGTTCCAGATTATGTGTACTTGACAAAAGAAAAACTATGGTGGTTGGACTATCCAAATTGTGGACGCAACTGCAATTATGCAAACTCTGGTAAGATATACATTAGAGTTGGGGCCTTTCTTTGTCCCTAAAAAGGTACTAATTAATTTCACTAGGACTTTTAAGAGGCCGTGTTTTTTTGAATTTAGGTGTTTGATTTAGAGTTAGTCAGAAATTATTTAGTGAATAATAATATGCTTTGACTCTAAGACTAAATTATTTGGGCAATTCGGTGTTCGGGAAGGGCCGCACCCAATAGAGTGATGTTGATAGACTACATAATATAAGCATTAGTGAATGTTTTCACGGCTCGAACCCGTAACGTATAGGTCACACAGATGACTTTACCGTTTGTTCCTAGACTCCCTTCTAAGCATAAAATATTTAAACATGAAAAATAATATACTAATAAGAATTATTATGTAATTTTTTAGACTTTAGATGTTTGATTTAGAGTTACGTAGATAGGAATTGTTTATATAGTGAATAATAATATACTTTGACTCCAATAAAAAATTATTCTTTTTTAGATATTACGAGGTTGTTTAATTTAAGCATAAATATTTATACAGGAAAAGTAATATACTAATAAGAATTATTATGTAATTTTTTAGACTTTAGGTGTTTGATTTAGAGTTAGGTAGACAGAAATTGTTTATATAGTGAATAATAATATACTTTGACTCTAATAACAGATCGTTCTTCTTTTTTTTTTTTTAACTTTTCGAGGTTGTTAAGCATAAACTATTTATACAACAAAATTAATATACTAGTAAAAATTATTATGCATTTTTTTAGACTTAAGGTGTTTGATTTAGAGTTAGACAGATAGGAATTGTTTATATAGTGAATAATAATATATTTTGACTTTGATCAAGAGATCGTTCTTTTTTTTTAAAATTTACGAGGTCGTTTGATTTAGGTTGAAATTATTTATATAGAGTAAATAATTTACTAGTAAAAATTATTATGTAATTATTTAAACTTTAGGTATTTTATTTGGACTTAGGTAGATTGGATTTGTTTAATACTGAATAATAATATATTTGACTTTGATTAAGAGATCGTTTTTTAGACTTTATGAGGTCGTTTGATTTAGGCAGAAATTTTTATACACAAAAAATAATATACTAGCAAGACTTATTATGTAATAAATAATAATGAAAGATTATACATGAATTATTATGTAGCATATTATGTTTAGAAACTCATCTTGATGTATTGCTAAAACGAGATATTCTTTCTTACCTTCTATTCATAATAAATAATACATATATTATTGTATAAGTTATTACGAAATTAACAACATTATTTTAGATAATAATCCTACTATTAATTATACACTATTTTACACCGAATGTCAATATATTATTTTATAAGTAATAAGGAATAATATACAATTTTACACTAAAGATTAAATTATTGGGAATACTACAAGATAAACATCTGACTAGATGCAGATAGACACGTGAGCTGGTAAAATCTCCATTCCAACTTCCTAGTATGAGGATGTTCGCGTTTTTAATGGAAGATGCTAAGATTATTATATTAATTGCCCCATAAGGATACAGAATTGATTAAGGTTTAAAAAATGTGCTATTTTTGTTTTAGCTTATATGACAGAATTTAACTAGGTACGAAATTAAATTTGTCATACTATTTTAATGATTATAAAAATATATCATTAAGCATGAAATAAAGAACTAAAATTAATTTATTTCTAAACGTTGTACGATAGCATTCTCTTTTGCCAAATGAAATTAATTAGCAAATAGTGCCAATCGGAGAGAGAAATATCTATTATTTTTTTGTTAAATATTGTAGGCATATAAAGCTTGTATGAATTAAGTTCATAAATTAATTTGAATTATATTTTAAATTCAAGATATATTAGTCTAAAAAAATTTATTGGTTAATATAATTGGATTAATTATTCAAATCCAATAAATATGGATTTAATAAATAAGTCAAATTTAATTGGGCTACAAATGATAAGTCCACTTCATTAAGCCCAACATGTCTTCTTCCTATAGGCCCAGTTTGGTGCCACGTGTCAAATGACGTGGCACGCCAAGTCAAACAAAAGAACCAATAGGTTCGCGCCACGTGTCAACATGACAAGGCATGCAAAGCCAAATCAAAAGGCCAATGAAATCACGCCACGTGTGCAAGTGACATGTTCTGGCCAATCAAATGCGGCCATGTCACGCTTCAATTTGATTGGCCGGAAAGAGTTTGTTCTTACATAACTCTTCCCTCCCACAATTATAAATAGAGGTCTTCATAACCCAGAAAAGACACCAGAAGTTATAACAAGAAGAAAGAGACAGCTCGTGGATCAAACGCCGCAGATTTCTCTAAAAGCTACAAGTATGCAAGTGTTCTAAGGATTAAAAGATCGAGACGAAGATTCAAGAACAAGCTGCAAGCTCTTGGATTAAAAATACGTCAAGATCAAGCACTTGGATTAAAATAAAATAAAATTCAAGATTAAATTCGAAGGCTCTTTTATTTACTATTGGAAAGAAGAATCAGAGGATTCATAAAGATTGTACACTCATATTATTTGAAATAAAATACTATAATTGTTGCAATATTTTTCGGTCTTGATTTTTATTTTCTTGATGCAATTTTATTGTCTACAAATTCTGGCACGCCCAGTGGACAATCTCTACCTCTCATCTCAACTTTTCAATCACCAAAGTTCACGAACGTCGAAATGGCTTCAAAGAAAATCAACTCCAGATCAACATCCACTAAGGCTGCTAACTCTAGGTTTTGTGCTGATGTGGAAAACATCCTCGATGTTACCTTTGGAAGCTTCAGACCAGTTACGAGGAGCAAAGCAAGCTCTTCAGGACAACAAGTAATCCAAGTGTCGTCCGCACCAACCCCTGTTTTTGGATCTTCATCCTCAAAAGGAGCAAGATCCTCCACGAACGCACCTGAAGGAGGAAGCAATGTTGCTGAAAAGATTAAGAAAACTCTTGCTCTGCTTGATCTCTCCGGATCCAAGAACTTTGATGTGAAGGAAGATGATGATATTTTAAGCTGTGGTTCCTCTCTACTTACACCGCATAACGTGAGCCTATCGAGAATCAATATGTGTGATAATCTGTGCTACTCTCCATCAGCCACAACAATCATGCAAGCCATGGTGACAAACGCTTCATTTGTGGATGAGCAGTTGGAAAACTTGATGGAAGCAATCGTTGGCTTGACCAAGTGCATGCAAAATCAAGATTCTAGAATTGATAAGTTAACAGATAGGGTGGGAATCTTGATAGAAAAAGAACCCACCCATGCACCTGACAAGCTCCCAGAAGTTCTAGAGAGTGATTTTCCCCCAAGACAAGTTGCATCTGCTAAGGCTATCTCTGTCTCATCTGAAGGGATGATTCCAATCGATCAATTGAAGGAGTTCAATGAAGGAACTATTAAAAATAAGTATGAAGTTGCTACCAAGTCCTCTCTTACATACGCAAAGCCGTATACTACAAGGATCGATATGTTGAAGATGCCTGCTGGCTATCAACCTCCAAAGTTTCAACGGTTTGATGGTAAAGGTAATCCAAAACAACATGTGGCGCACTTCGTTGAGACGTGCAACAATGCTGGGACTTATGGAGATTACCTTGTCAAGCAGTTTGTCCGCTCGCTAACAGGAAATGCTTTTGGTTGATATACAGACCTCGAGGCGGGATCTATTGATAGCTGGGATCAACTAGAGTAAGAGTTCCTCAATCGCTTTTATAGCACAATGCGCATTGTAAGCATGGTGGAACTTACAAATACTCGCCAACGGAAGGGTGAACCAGTTATCGACTTTATCAATCGTTAGAGGAATGCAAGCCTCAACTGCAAAGACATGCTTAGTGAAGCTTCTGGCATAGAGATGTGCATCCAAGGCATGCATTTGGGACTGCGCTACATCTTGCAAGGTATCAAGCCTAGCACATTCGAAGAACTTGCAACTCGTGCCCATAACATGGAATTAAGCATGGCCTCTGCTGGAAATAAAAGGCTGCCCATCTATAAGCCTTGCAAGGGGAACAACAAGCAAGAAGTCAGAAAATGGAGCAAGTTCTTACCCAAGTCTGAAAGCAAAGAAGCTATGAATGTGAATACATCACCTGCGAAGTTCACGACGAAGGTGAGCAAGAAGCAGAATATGAAATCCACTTCTTTTCAAGATAAGCCAAGTAGAAATTTGACTCCAAAAGGAATGCAAGATAAGGAGTACCCATGTGCCCGCAATTTTTGAAGATCTCTTCGAGTTAAATCTCATTGAGCTTCCGAAAATGAAGCATCCAAATGAAGCTGGGAAAACGAATGACCCAAATTACTGCAAATACCATCGATTTGTAAGCCACTCTCTGGAGAAGTGCTTTGTCTTCAAGGACAAGTTATGGACTTGACTCGTGAAAAGAAGATCGTGCTTGAAGATGAGAAAGCAAGCACAAACCAAGTCTCTATCACCTTTGGCTCATTCAGTCCAGATGAATTATGTAATTTTAAAAAAAGTAAAAATGAAGAATTATTGGAGAACATTAAAGTTGAAGTTGATCAGCCTGATGATGATAAAGGTTGAATGTTGGTGACTCGTCGTAGACGCCACAAAAGGAGCCTACGTAAAGAATCGATAGAACAACCAACAAGGAAAATGATGGTAAAAATAACAAGAAAATGGAATCCCGTTAAGCATTTGAAAAAGGCAAAAGTGGAGGTTTACCACCCTCAAAAGCCACGACATCCAGTGAACTTGGAGGAGTTCTTACCAAGTTGGTTCCGCATGAAGATTTCCCATTATGGTATTGAGGCCTCTTGTTGCAATGCTGATAAAAGGGAAGAAAATAGTGATGACCTATTGTTGGCACAGTATTCAAAAAAGCTCATCGAGTCTATTCCTCAAGAAGTTAATTCTTACGATAAAAAAGTTAAGTTCACAAATGATGATCTTCTACTAGGTGACACTACTCATAACCGACCGATGTACCTGGTTGGCTATATGCGCGATGAAAGGGTAAATCGAATTTTAGTTGATGGAGGATCCTTAGTGAACATCTTTCCAATTCGTACTCTGAAAGAACTTGGTATCCCTATGAACGAACTTTTGAAAAGTCATGTCATGATTCAAGGATTCAACTGGGGGGGGGGCAAAGAGCCATAGGTGCGATCAGGTTGGGAATCACCATTGAAGATATGCAATCAAGTGCATGGCTGCATATGATCAATACAAAGACTTCATATAATGTCTTTCTTGGAAGGCCTTGGATACATAAGAATAAAGTGGTTCCATCTACCTACCATCAATGTTTGAAGTACTACGAGGGAGGAGTCGAGAAGAAGATAGTTGTTGATGACGAGCCATTCACCGAGGCTGAATCACACTTTACCGATGAAAAGTTCTACCTAAAGAACTGCATTGTGAAAGAGCTAAAAGTTGATGATGTCATGAATGGCAAGAATGATGCTTCCACAATTAAGAGAGCTGAGGTGGTTGCCGACAAAGCCAAAGATGTTGCTGAGGAGGTGTACCCTAGCTCAAATAAATCTCATAAAGGGAACATTGTGTCTCACGGTGAGAAAGTAACTCCTGTGTTTTGCTATGTACCTAAAAAGAAGAAAGATGATGAAGAATAGGCCAACCTCCAAACCAATATGCTAAGGAAGTTAACTCTTCCGATCAAACGAATTGAGGCAGTAAAGTTGCCCTCAACGCTACTTACAGGGTTTGTGGCCCAAAATCCTTCGCAGAATGTGGCACTCCCTACGAAGCGTACAAATGAAGGCTTTGATCCTAATGCTTACATGCTATTTGCAAAAGCTGGATACAATCCCAATGAGCCATCAAAATTAGGGAAGCTCCCATCAGAAGCTGCTACAAGGCAACCATGTGGAGGTTTGGGGTACAAGAAACCATCACCAGTTCGCATCTCCATAAGAAGGGCAAGCAATAATTATATCACTATAGAAGATGAATCTACCGCTTCTAACAGACCTTCAGTCTTTGATCGACTTGGAAAATCAACTGTGAGTACTTCAGTATTTGAGATATTGGGTCCATTAAAGAAGGGGAACAAGTTCCAGAAAAATTATCAAAGCATAAAAACACCCGCTTCGCCCAGAATCCAAAAGATCTCTAAGGATTTCCAAAGTTTGGTTCATTCTAGGATGAGGTGACAAACAAAACTTGTGATTTTATGTAAAGAAGTACTGAAGGTAAAGCCATATACTATGGTCTACACTAAGGAACGTGAGGAAGATAAAGAAAGCATGGGTTCTTCGTATGATGTTACTATACAAGGCGAGAATGGTGTTCCATCTCCAATGGATGATGATGCAAAATTGGAGGATGTTTCACCGTGTTATCATATATCCTTCAATGATGGGGACCCTCAAGAAGATGAAGATGTAAAAGATGCTCTACTTGAACTTGAAGAAGGGGTAAAGACAACAATGGACGCTTTGAAAGAAGTAAACCTTGGCACTAATAAAGAACCGAGGCCCACTTATCTAAGTGCTTTACTAGTAGCCGATGAAGAAAGCACTTATATTGAGTTACTCAAGGAGTTTAAAAATGTCTTTGCTTAGAGTTACAAAGAGATGCCTGGCTTGGACCCTAAAGTAGCAGTCGTTCACCTTGCAGTCAAGAATGACGCTCGTCCTGTTAAGCAAGCTCAAAGGCGCTTTAGGCCGGACTTGGTTCCCTTGATTAAAAGTGAAGTTAATAAACTCATTAAAGCTGGCTTTATTCGTGAAGTTAAATACCCAACATGGGTCTCAAGTGTGGGTCTCAAGTATTGTCCCTGTAAGGAAGAAGAATAGCCAGATTTGAGTGTGTGTTGACTTCAGGGACCTCAACAATGCGTGTCCCAAAGACGAATTCCCGCTTTCTATTCCAGAGATGATGATCAGCGCTACTACTGGTTATGAGGCAATGTCTTTCATGGACGATTCGTCGGGCTATAACCAAATTTGCATGGCACTAAAAGATAAAGAGTTTCCTGTATTCCGCACCCCTAAGGGTATTTATTGCTACAAGGTAATGCCTTTTGGCTTGAAGAACGCTGGCGCTACTTACCAAAGGGCTATGCAAAATATCTTTGATGACCTTTTCCACAAGAACGTTGAATGCTATGTTGACGACTTGGTGGTAAAATCGAGAAAGAGGAGCGACCACTTAAAAGACTTGAGAATGGTATTTGAGTTACTCCTGAGGTACCAACTTAGGATGAATCCATTGAAATGTACCTTTGGAGTTACTTCTGGAAAATTCCTTGGTTTTATTATCCGACATCGAGGGATGGAAATTGATCAAGCCAAAGTTGATGCAATTTTGAAAATGCCTGAGCCTCGAGATATTCATGAATTGAAAAGCTTGCAAGGAAAGCTAGCTTATCTTAGGAGTTTCATATCGAATATATCTGGGAGATACCAACCATTCAGTCGCCTTATGAAGAAAGGTGTCCCTTTCAAGTGGGACCAAGCATGTAGCAATGCCTTTGAGAGCATTAAATCCTACTTGATGAAGCCTCCAATTTTAACAACCCCTATACCTGTAAAGCCATTGATACTATACATTGCAGCACAAGAAATGTCTGTTGGAGCACTGTTGGCCCAAGAAAATAGTGAGCGAAAAGAGAACTCTCTTTACTACTTGAGCAGGATGAAGATACCAAACGAGATGAATTATTCACCAATTAAAAAGTTGTGTTTGGCGTTAGTCTTCTCGATTCAAAATTTGAAGCTCTACTTTCAAGCTCATGTTGTTCGTCTTGTTTCTAAAGCAAATCCCATCAAGTTCGTGATGTCAAAACCTGTTCTTAGTGATCGACTAGCAAGATGGTACCCCCAAATTCAACAATTCGAGATTGTGTACGTCCCTCAAAAGGCTGTAAAAGGACAAGCATTGGTAGACTTCTTAGCAGATCATCTGATACTTAATAACTGGGAACTAACTGATGAACTACCTGACAAAGACGCAATGGTCATTGAAATACTACCTCCATGGAAGATGTACTTTGATGGTGCTGCACATCGCGAAGGATTGGTACTAGCGTAGTATTTGTCGCCTCTCAAGGCGAAGTTCTGCCCTACTCTTTTACGTTGACACAACTCTGCTCTAACAATGTTGCTGAGTATCAAGCATTAATACTTGGGCTTGAAATGGCTGTCGAAATGAAGTGGTTGCAATTGCAAGTATTTGGGTGACTCTCAGTTACCGATCAACCAGCTTTTAGGCAGTTACGAGGTTAAGAAACCTAAACTACGCCCATATCATGATTATGCTAAAAAATTAATGGGGTGGCTCGGTGACGTAACTATTCAACATGTGCCTAGGAAGGAAAACAAGAAGGTTGATGCTTTAGCTGCCCTAACTTTATCGTTAACCCTGCCAGATCAAGCACAAGTTACTATCTGCCAAAAATGGATAGTACCGCCGCCAAATAAGGGTGAAAGTGAAAAAAATAAACTCGGGCATTTTGTCGCTATTTCTGAAATTGAGAAGGAAGAATGGAGACAACCCATTATCGATTACTTGAGCTATGGGATACTTCTAGAAAATCCGAGGAGAAAGACTGAAATCCGCCGTCGTGCACCACGATTTCTTTACTACAAAGATACCCTATACAAAGATCATTTGAGGTAGTACTCTTGCGGTGCTTAGGGGAAGATGAAGCACTCCAAGCTTTGCAAGAAGCACATTCTGGGGTATGTGGATCACATCAGTCTGGACCAAAGCTCCACTTCCATATAAAAAGTATGGAATATTATTGGCCGACAATGGTAAAAAGTTGCTTGGACTACGCTCGAAGATGCAGGGCTTGCCAATTCCATGCAAATTTTATTCATCAGCCTCCCGAAGTATTACACCCGACTGTTGCATCCTGGCCATTTGACGCTTGGGGATTGGATGTTGTTGGACCATTACCAAAATCCTTTAGTGGACACTTATATATCTTGGCTGCAACTGACTACTTCTCAAAATGGGTTGAAGTCATTGCTCTTAAGGAAGTAAATAAGAAAAATGTTACAAGTTTCATCCGAGTAAACATAATCTATCGCTTTGGCATTCCTCTTTATATAATAACGGATAATGGCAAGCCATTTGACAATAGGTTAATGAACAAGATTTGTGATCTCTTTGGCTTTAAGCAACGTAACTCTTCTATGTATAATGCTGCCGCCAATGGCCTAGCTGAGGCATTCAACAAGACTCTATGCAACTTGTTAAAGAAATTCATCTCCAAATCCAAACGAGATTGGCATGACCGTATGGAAGAAGCTTTATGGGCATATAGGACAACTCATCGCATGCCAACACAAGCGACCCCTTCGTTTATGGAGTCGAATCCGTCTTGCCACTCGAGCGTTAAATACCTTAATTACGATTAGCTATTCAAGAAGGGATCACTGATGAAGAGAATGCTCGACTTTGACTAACATAGTTAGAGGCTCTTGATGAGAAGAGGTTGGAAGATCAACAAAGTCTTGAATTTTATCAAGCTCGATTGTCTTGCGCCTTCAATAAAAGAGTTCACCCAAGTTCCTTTCAAGTAGGAGATCAAGTCCTTGCCATACGAGGACCCATTATTACTTCCCATAAACCTGTAGGGAAGTTCACTTCAAAATGGGATGGGCCATATGTCATGCAAGAAGCTTATTCAAGTGGGGCTTATAAGTTGGTTGATGCAGATGGCATGAGAATCGGTTCTATCAATGGCAAGTTTTTTAAGAAGTATTATCCTTGAAGTGGAAACTCTCCTTGACACATGAGCCTAAACTGCATGTTCCTACACTCCTAGCCCGCATGAGTCTAAATAGTGTAAGGCCTACCAAAACAAAAGAGTGCTAGGTTGAAAACCTCGAAAGAGGCGACCTAGGCAAAAGTTAGGACATAAAAAATAAAAAAATAAAATATAAAAATACACCCATTCTGAACTACAGTATGACTTGATCCTCTTCACCGAGGTACGTAGGCAGCTTAGAGTTTCATTCTGAGTTCAGTCGTATGAGTTCAAAAGATACATAGTGCCCCAATCGTTATTCGAAGGAAGTACGATGGAATGTAATCTATTCAATCAGCACTTGAAAATCGAGCTGAGATACCATTCTTCTATTAAACTTTGGATCCCATTTGATTTAAAAGGGGCAAGCCGCTATAGTAAATTGGTGTCTTCAATGAAATGATGACAGTCTTTTAGGAGGCTACAACGTATTTATATTGAATTATGGGGATTCTCTATGTCTTCAGGTTCGCATAACCTTTAAGTTTATTGGTATTCATATCCGCTCACTGCCCTAAAAAAAGGGGAAGAGAAGAGAGACATCAAAAGGGAACACAAATATAAGAAGAAAGATTGCTTGTGTAATGACCCGACCGGTCGTTTTGAAAATAATAGCCCCAATCCCTTATTTACTATTTTTCTCATACCTTTTTCTACTTAGATGACTTGCCGGGAGGTTTTATTTTTGGTTTCAGAGTGTTTTGGGACACTTAGTCCCTAAATGGAGGTTTAAGCCTTAGGATTTGGATCGTAGTCGGAACTGTGTGAAGACGGCTCCAGAATGGAATTTTGTTGGTTCCGTTAGCTCTATTGGGTGATTTTGGACTTAGGAGCGTATCCGAATTGGGTTTTGGAGGTCCGTAGCTCATTTAGACTTGAAATGACGAAAGTCAAATTTTTAGAGATTTGGACCGGTAGTGAAAATTTTGATATCGGGGTCGGATTCTGATTCCAGAAGTTGGAGTAGATCCGTAGTGTTGAATATAACATGTGTGCAAAATTTGAGGTCATTCAGATGAGATTTGGTATGTTTCGACGTCATTTGTAGAATTTAGAAATTTTAAAGTTTATTAGGCTTGAATCCGTGCATAATCCGTGTTTTTGATGTTGTTCGACGTGATTTGAAGGCTCGACTCGTATGGTATTTTAGGATTGGTTGGTATATTTAGTTTAGATCCCGGGGGCCTCGGGCGTGTTTCGGATGCTCAACGGGTCATTTTTGGACTTAGGGAGTTGGTAGATTTTCTGGTGTTATTGCAGACATTTTTCTTCATCGCGTTCGCGAGGGAGATCTCGCGATTGCGTAGGTCATCTGAGAGGTCAACTAAAATTACTCTTCGTGTTCGCGAAGCTGAAGACGCGATCGCGTAAGGTTATCAGGCAGTGCACAGCGAACGCGTAGGCTAGGCCGCATTCGCGAAGAAGTGAAGCAGCAGTGGAGTTTGAGTGTTACTCTTCGCGGTCGCGTGAGGACTATTGCGATCGCGTAGGTGTGAGAAGCTAGTGCATGGCATTCGCGTGAGGTGTTACGCGTTCGCGTAGAGTAAATTTCTGAGGGAGCGAAGTTGTTCTTCGCGATCGCGATTAAGGAACCATTGGGCAGAATTTAAAGTTCAAAAATGAGGGTTTAGGTTCATATCACAAAATTTGATTGAGAGCTCGGTAGAAGGCGAAATTTGGAGAGATTTTCGGAGGAAGATATTGGGTAATGATTTCTAACTCCTTTATGATTAAATCCCACAAATCTATGCTTGATTTCATCATTTAATTTCAGATTTGGGATGAAAAATTGGAAAACATTGAGAAAGGTTCTTAGACCAAATTTTGGGGTTTTGATCGAAATTTTGGTATCGGATTTGAGTGAATTTGGTATGGTTAAACTAGTGAGTGAATGGGTGTTCATATTTGGTAACTTTCACCCGATTCCGAGACGTGGGCCCGGGGAGGCTTTTTGGGCGTTTTTCTATTTTCTTGTCTTAGCTTTGATTTCATTAGCTAGATTAGTTACTTGTAGCTATATTTACATTATGTAATTGATTTGATTAGATTTGGGCCACTAGGAGTTGGATACCTGTGGCAAGAACGTGATTTCGGATTTGATTTGAGCTTGGTTTGAGGTAAGTGGCTTGCCTAACCTTGTGTGGGGGAACTCCCCTTAGGATTTGGTACTGTTTTTGATATATGAGCGCCGTGTACGTGAGGTGACGAGTGCGTACACGGGCTATTATTGCAAAACTCCATTTTTATTTAGTAAAATACATGTCTTCCTTAACTGAGCTACACTAGCATATGTAATTATCTTGTTTAGTTTAGAACAACATGTCTACGTGTCTTAATTGTTTATGTGAACTTTGTGCAGCATGCTTAGTGAATTTCCTGCTTCTTCCTTGACTTGTACTTAGTCTAAATCGTAAGAATTCGTGATGTAGTTGTATTTCTATTGTTTGCACTGCATATTTACTTTGGGACTACGAAACTGTATTCCGGTAGGTCCCCCCTGTATTGCATATTTACTTTGAGACTACGGAACGGTATTCCAGTAGATCCCCTTGTCTAGCATATTTACTTTGGGACTACGAAACGGTATTTCGGTAGATCCTCCTGTCTTGCATATTTACTTTGGGACTACGGAACGATATTCCGGGAGATCCCCCTGCACATTTACGTTTGGGACTACGAGACGGTATTCTGGGAGATCCCCTATTGTTATCACTGTGTTCTGAGCTGTTGTCTTTCATTGATTCTATTCCTGTTAGATATCCGTATTTATTTTTATTGCGATATTTCATTATGTCTTATTTTATTATATTTATACCAGTTGGGCCCTGACCTGATCTCGTCACTACTCGACCGAGATTAGGCTTGGTACTTATTGGGTACCGTTGTAGTGTACTCACGCCCTTTACTGCACATATTTTTTGTGTGCAGATCCAGGTTCATCTTACCAGCCTCATCGCTAGTTGCAGTCATTGCTGCTTATTGGAGACTTCAAGGTACATCTGCCTGCGCCCGCAGATCCTCGGAGTCCCCCTCTATTCACCTATGTTCATTTTTCCTTCCTTCTGTAGAAATGATGTATAGAATAGTTAAGACTTCTCAGTAGCTTGTGACTTGCGGGTTTCCGGGTTTTGA
Source organism: Nicotiana tabacum (assembly GCF_000715075.1). Lineage (NCBI taxonomy): Eukaryota > Viridiplantae > Streptophyta > Magnoliopsida > Solanales > Solanaceae > Nicotiana > Nicotiana tabacum. The sequence goes on along the minus strand of NC_134088.1, from coordinate 108,666,853 downwards.
AAAATATTTTTCGTACTTTTCAGAGGTGATAATTGTATATGCCGAGTGACATTCAGTTGCTTATTAGATATTTGTTACTGTTAGTAGTTAATGTTCATGCTTTTATTTTATTTTCGCAAAGTATTAGGCTTACCTAGTCGTAGAAACTAGGTGCCATCACGACGGTTCACAGAGGGAGAAATCGGGTCGTGACAGCTTGGAATAACGTTTTAAGTTCAGTGAGACTTGAACCCAATATATTTGTGAGAATGGAGCTCTTGAATTCTATTGATAGCAAGAAAAATGTCTTTTGATCCTGAGGCTTCCATACCAAAACATAAAGATTTTGAAGAAGTCGCGCCAATTCAGAAATGTCGGTATATCAAAATCTGATGTTAATTTCAAAATACTATCTGAAACTTTCCTTAAGGTATTAAATCCTACATTTTAGACATGTTTTAGATTTGGAAGTTTTTTTTTTCAAAAAATCAAACGGTTCGTGATTTCGACATTCTTACATCAAGATATAAAAGTTTTTGTGAAGTCGCGCAAGTTTGAAATCGTCAGCGTATCGGTATTTTATGTTAACTTCGAAATATTATGTGAAACTATCCTTAAAGTATTAAATCCTACATTTTGGACATCTTTTAGATCTTGAAGTCTAGTTTCCATAATATCAAGCTGTTCACGATTTCAACATTTCTACCTCAAGATACAAAATTTTTGGTGAAGCTGCACAAATCTAAAACTATCAACGTGTCAGTTTATTTTTTTAAAAAAGATTTTCGTTGCAAATATTTAAAGGTGTTCGTCTCGAACTTTTAAAGGTACTCGTGGTGAACTTTAAAGGGTCCTCATTACCGACTTTTAAAGATTTCTACCGTGTGCTTTTATGAATCTTTGCGCGAATTTATACAGGTCTTCTCCACAAATTTTAAAGGTATTCATCGCAAACTTTTATGGGTCTTCACCGCAAATTTAAAGGTCGTCATCGCGAACTTTTAAGGATCTTCACCACGAATTTTTAAGGTCTTCATCGCGTGCTTTTAAAAGGCTGCACCGCAAACTTTTAAAGATCTTCACTGTGAACTTTTAAAGGACACTTTTCTAGGTCAGGACGTCCGCGGCCGCGGATTTTACCCAGTGTTCTGCCTCACATCTGCGGCTAGATCCGCGGCCGCAGATTCGACCGCGATTTTTACCCTGTTCTGTTTAGAATTTGGAAAAACGTAAAACATGAAAGTTGTAGAACTTTGAATTAGCTTTCCAACCATATATTGTGGAGCTCAAATAGAGTTCTGAGAGAAAAGTTATATGTATTTTACTAGACAGTGCGCAATATGCCTACTCGATTCTTCGTTCGTTCTTAACTATCATCCGTTGATCCCCGAATACGATCCCGACTTAATTATTTTGGGGTTTTACTCAGACTTCAAAACTCCAAATTACTTGAATTCATTCCATAATATCTACAAAGCTCGGAATCACTCCTACAAGGCATAAAACACACAATTAGTGCAAAACACTAGCGATTAAAGTTCAAACTCAATTAAAGTGTAGTAAATTAGAGTATAATAAGCGACTAAAATGCGTAATTATAGTCTATCATCAATATTCATCGCATGCTTTTAAAAGTTTTCACCGCGAACTTTTAAAGGTCTTCACTGTGAACTTTTAAAGATCATGACCGCGAGCTTTTAAGGATCTTTGCGTGAATTTTTATAGGTCTTCTTCACAAAATTTAAAGGTTTTCATCGCAAACTTTTATGAGTCTTCGCCGCAAATTTAAAGGTTGTCATCGCAAACTTTTAAAGATCTTCGTCTCGAACTTTAAAGCACTTCGTAGTTTGACAAAGTTACGCCATCAAAAACAGAAGCCAGCCAGTTCCAGCAGAATCAAAGTCAAATAAAAAGACTAAAGAGAAAAAAGGAGATAACATAGTAAAAAAAAGCACAAAAAAAAAAAAATTATCTTCGCATCAATATCTCCAAGTCGTCAAAAATAGACTCAAAGTAATTTGCAAGCGATGTAATTGATACTAATGTAATGAAGGGTGTACGGTATTTATAGATGTCGTGGCTTTTGAGAGCCAATGTCGATGTGGGACAACTGCAATAGCTGAACTCCTTGAAAGATTCAATTTGGTAAAGGCGGTGCATAGTTTTCCAAACCCATTTGGAGTTGGACAAGCTATTATCCAATCAATCGAAGCAGTTTGATTCCAGTAAGATTTGTGAAAAGTCCAAGTGAAATACAAAGGAATCGTCACTATGGATTGTAGGCTTATCTTCGGCTGTTTTCACTGAAATTTCACTTAAAAGCTCAAATCTTTTTAAATTCCCATTCTTCTCAAGTTACGTTATAGAACAAGTACATGTGAGGAGAATAACTGAGCAATTGTAAGAATTCAATCAAATGGAGTAGTAATTGTCTTTTACATACTTCAAGTCTCGTCTTAAAAGCTCGACAGGTCTACACCCCGATAAGTCTTGAAATAGGGGTATTTGTAGGCTTATAAAATTAATTTATGAATTAAATTCGTAAATTAATTTGGACTACATTTTAAATTCAAGATATATTAATCCAAATAAATTTATTGGGTTAATATAATTAGATTAATTATTCAAATCTAATAAATATGAATTTAATAAATAAGTCCAAATGTGTTGGGCTAACCCATTTAATTGGGCTACAAATGAGGAGCCTACTTCATTAAGCTCAACATGTCTTCTTTCTATAGGCCTAGTTTGGTGCCACGTGTCAAAGTGACAAGGCATGCAAAGCCAAATCAAAAGGCCAATGAAACCACGCCACGTGTGCAAGTGACATTCTGGCCAATCAAATACGGTCATGTCACACTTCAATTTGATTGGTCGGAAAGAGTTTGTTCTTATCATAACTCTTCCCTCCCACAACTATAAATAGGGGTATTCATAACCCAGAAAAGACACCAGAACTTATAACAAGAAGCAAGAGAGATCTCGTGGATCAAACACTGTAGATTTCTCTAAAAGCTACAAACACGCAAGTATTCTAAGGATTAAAAGATCGAGATGAAGATTCAAGAACAAGCTGCAAGCCCTTGAATTAAAAATACGTCAAGATCAAGCTTCAAGCACTTAGATTAAAATAAAATAAAATTCAAGATTAAGCTCGAATGCTTTTTTATTTACTATTAGAAAGAAGAATCTGATGATTCATAGAGATTGTACACTCATATTATTTGAAATAAAATACTACGATTGTTGAAATATTTTTCGGTGTTGATCTTATTTTCTTGATGCAATTTTATTGTCAACAAATATGTTACTCATTATGGACAAAAATAAATAAATTGGAAAGCTAAACTTTGTTTAATCGAACTATCCATCATCATATCCACCATATTTATATCAAACCAACAAATACGAAATACATATATTTTATTTATATATTATCACCTAAACATGATTTAATAATACGCTTCACTTTAATCATGATTTAAGAAAAAAGTTGACTTTATCACCTAATCAAGATTTTAGCATCCAACATTTATGATCATCGCCTTTTGAGTTTGCTCGGAGTTTAGTCAATAGTTGAAAATTCCGAATTGTTTGCCATTTGTTGGCATAACATATGAGACTATACCTAAATATTATTTTAGGAATAAAAAGAGAGGATCATAAAGTAGAAAAACGGTAAAGTAGATCTCATGTGAATGTTTTTTGTGAATATATATTTTTGGAAACCTTTTTTCTTTTTGAGAAATTGGACATTATTTTGCCACAACTAAATAGGAGCCAGGTAAGGCTTTCAATTTACCACGCAAAGCCTACTATTTTGATAAGAGTTCACATGATTCCGTAATAGTAGCTGTCTAATTTTACTTCTCCAAAATATCTGCAAAGTTTTCTTACATATTTTATATATACATTAAAAATACTTCACATGATACCAAGTACAATCTTTCGTATAGCTAAAAATAATATTAAAAAAGTTTTCTTACAAATTATACGGAGTCAATTCTTTTTTTTTAAAAAAGAAATTCAAATAAAAACTTTTCTAAGGCTGAATTAGCAACCAACAAGTTTAAAATCAAATTAGGAGTATACTCCTAATAGAAAGGATTAACTAGATTTGCTTCTTTTTTTGGTTAAAACATTGTCCCCATTGATCATTTATATGCAAAAAGTTACATATTGAGTTTGGCATCCCAAACTTTGTACATGATCATTGAGATGACACAACTGTTGTTAGTCCTAACTAAAATTGTATATGATTTTACAAAATCTATGGTGGGTCATATATGGCATGCCCTCATATGGCTTTTTTTAATCCTAAATGATGGTAGATCCCATCTATTCATGTTGACGAGTCCTTTGACTTGATTAGGAGATCAACAAAAGAGTTGAAGTCATGGATCATATCACTACTATGGCTGAGACTTGCTAGTTTATCAGCATGTCTGTTCGCTTCACTTAAACAATGGTTGATAACAAATCCATGCTCTTCAACTATATTCTGGATCTCAGTGATGATGCTCTTAATCTTCTGAGGGACTTTCCATTTTCTTCTAATGCATCTAGTGATGAGCATTAAGTCAATCTCTCTCAAGGCTAGCCTATAACCATTTGCAGCACACCATTTGATTCCAAAGATCATTAACGTTGCTTCTGCTAAGTTGCTAGTCCCTGGTCCTAAAGGAATAGAGTAGGCAAAAATAACTATTTCCTGATTATCATTGACCAAGCCTCCTCCACCACACATTTCTTGAATACAACTCCCATCTCTATTAAGTTTAACAACTTGGAGTTGGGGTTTGTTCCACTTGACAATGTTTGATATCCTCTGCTTTATCACTGCTTCACACGCCACACATATTGTTTGCCAATATTCTCTTAGTCTTGCTCTACCAAAACTGTTGTTTAGTATTTGCACAAGAGTAAACAAAAATATAGTTTTGGTTCTATAAAAAGAGGGTCTAATGTTCTCAAATTTTTTGCTACATCTTGACTTCCATAACTCCTAGCAAATAATCAGAGGAAGAATTCTAGTAATGAGTTTTGCAATACAATTGCGAGCCTTGAAGTTCCACCATTTGAGAAAGAGCATTTTGAGGTTCATGTTATTATAGTCAATTCACAGAGGACCAGCAAAGAATCTACGTATCTTCTTAGCATGTTCTCCTAATCAGAAGAGATGATCAACATTCTCAGTAATAGAATTTTGATTGTTATTGTTACAACAGTGGCTTATAGGATCAATATCAACCCCAAATCTTGCAAATCTATCCTCTGTAGACAGTTTATCTTAGATAGTTGTCCAAGTGAGGAAAGAGATCTTGAAAGGAACTTTTTTGTGCCATACCCCACTGATATATATGTTCAATTCCTTTCTCTGTCTAAAGGTCTCCCGGGCAGAGCTAACTGTAAATTGTCATGTATTGCTTGGCATCCATATGGCTTTGTCCATCCTATTTCTGCATAGCTTGATGTACATATTCTTGATCACCCTTTTAGTTTCTTCATCAGGCTGCTCTTGAAATCTGCTCTAGTCCTAAGTCCCATTAATGAGGACTTCATTTACTCTGATATAGTTTTGTGTATTCCTGTCTTGAAGGGGTAGATAGAGAGGACCTAAGTTTGACCACTTGTCGTACCAAAAGGACACCTCTCCTACACTAATGCTCCGTAAGATGTTGTTATCCACCTCCTCTTTAATACTGCACAGAGTTTTCCAGGTCTGAGATTGGTCAGAAGTCCATTGAGCAATAGATGGATGAGTATTGTAAAAAAAATTCCTTGCATGAAATCTTTCCATAGTGAGTTTGTAGTTCTCAGTGTCTACCATTGCTTGCTCTAAAAAGCATGGCAAATGTCAGATAGACACCTGAAGTTGGTACCTCCTTTATTATAAGGATAGCACAATTTGTTCCAAGAGGTCCAATAGTGTTTACCACCTGTATCATTCCTTGACAAAAAAATACCTTGCAATATATTTTTCTATGATATCAATGGTACCTTTGGGAGAGTTTGTGGCAGCAAGAAGATGTACAGGTAAGGTAAGTAACACACTTCTAATCAAAATGGCTCTTCCTCCTGTAGATAGAAAATTTATTTGCCAACCTCTTATTTTATTGATAATCTTGTTGACAATATCAGAGTAGTAGCATATTTTCTTCCTTTCGGTAATAAGAGGGCACCCAAGATATTTGATAGAAAAATATTGATGGTTCATGTGATGGTCTTTAGTTTATTAATCGTAGTAGCATTAGTATTGTCAGCTACATCAAAGCAATTTTTTTCCTTATTGATGAGTTGGCGAGAGACTTCCTCATAGATTTCAAGAGTTTTTAAGATCATTTCAAGATGCTTTTTACTACCATTACAAAAGAGGATGGTGTCATCAGCAAATGAAGGTGATTTTTTTTTGGGACCATTGACACTCATGTAGAAACCTTTGTACCCTTATCTGTCATGAAGATTATTCAGCATCTTGAATATGAGTTCAACATTGATGATAAAAAGAGATGGTGAGATAGGGTCTCCTTGTCTCAGATCCCTACTAGATTTAAAGAAACTATGCCTTCTTCCATTTACAATAACAGAGTACTAATTGTTGGATATGTAGTTGTGAATAAGATGTATCCACCACTCAGAGAAACCAAAAGTCTTAAGAGCCATGCATAAGAAGTCCTAAGAGACTCTGTCATAAGCTTTATCCATATCTAGCTTAATTACAATATTTTCACCTCTAGAGGGCTTCTTAATATCATTGATAATTTTTTGTGCCAAAAGAATATTTTCTATAATAGCTCTCCCATTTATAAAACCAGACTGATTTCTGGAGATAAGTTTGGGAAGGATGTTTGATATTCTACTATTGAGGATTTTGGAGATGATTTTACTATAGGAGTTGCAAAGACTAATACACTTGAGATCAGATAATATTTTAGGGTGGTCTATTTTGGGAATCATCACCAAGCATGTGTGTGTGAAAAACTTAGGCAGTTTAGTACCTTGAAAGAAAAATTTCATTTTCTATGAAGATCATTGCATATAATATCCTAGGTAGATTGATAGAAATAGTCACTTAGTCCATTAGGTCCTGGAGCACTGCCCTTGTCCATAATAAAAATAACTTCTTTAATTTCATGAATAGTAGGGATGACAATAAGCATATTGTTGTGTTCATTAGTGATACACCTCTCTATACAGTTAAGAGCACTGAAATTAGTGGTCTAAGATTTCTGAGTGAGCATCCCTTGAAAGTGTCTCACAACTGCTTCTGCAATACTATCATTTCCTTCCAACCATTGATTTTGGTCATCTATAATCTTAGTAATGGTCAATCTTCTTCTCATTTCCTTTATAACACTTTGAAAATAGGCTGTGTTGGTATCACTCTCTTTAAACCACTTGTCTCTAGCTTTTTGTCTCAGAATACTCTCTTGAATCTTGAGGTATCCTGTGAATTCAGCTCTATATCTAGAGAGAGAACTTCTGTTTTCAGATGAGTTATCACTAACACAGTTATCCTCCAGTATTCTCATTTCTGCTTCCAAACTTTTGGGAACCTCATAGATATCACCAAATACCTATCTGAACCACACACTAAGAGCTTTACACACACGTTTGATTTTCTGATAGAGTGTATACAAAGGATTCCCATACACTTCCTCTTCCTAAGCATCCTTCACTATCTTGATACAGAGGGTTCCCATAGATATCACCAAATACCTATCTGGACCATACACTAAGAGCTTTACACACATGTTTGATTTTCTGATGGAGTGTATACATAGGGTTCCCATACACAGCTTCTTCCCAAGCATCCTTCACTACCTTGGTGCAGTCTTGGTGTTCAGTCCAAAAATTAAGGAATTTGAAATATTTGATATGGTTGGTAACCTCATTACTCATTTTGACAAGAAGAGAGGCATGCCTGAGCAAGCTCTTGACAGGTGAGTAACTAAAGTACTGGAGATAGTATCAAACCATGCACTATTGTAGACAAGTCTATCCAGTTTCTTCTATTGAAGTACTGGATATAGTCTTGGTGTTCAGTCCAAAAATTAAGGAATTTGAAATATTTGATATGGTTGGTAACCTCATTTACTCATTTTGACAAAAATAGGGGCATGGCCTGAGCAGGCTCTTGACAGGTGAGTAACTGAAGTACTGGAGATAGTATCAAACCATGTACTATTGTAGACAAGTCTATCCAGTCTCTTCTAGATAGTTATGTGAGGGTCTCTGTTATCACACTATGTATATATTGATCCTAAGAAACTTGCATCTTGAAGACCACACTCATTAAGGCATTCAATGAAGTCTAGGCTTTCCTCCAATTTGTAGCTTCTACCCCTTTTTTTCTTCATTGGAGGTGCTAACATTAAAGTCGCCAATGACACCCCAAGCTCCTTGAATGTTATTGGATATATTCTTCAGGTCTTTCCATATCTCTCTTCTACTTTCCTCAGTGCATTTAGCATAGATAACTACTAAGAAGATAGAAGGGTGGTCGAAATGTTTTGCACTAATTAGGACATGTTGCTCCTTATCTTGGTGTAACAACCAGACCGGTCATTTTAAGAATTAAAGTCCCGTTCGGAGGCATAAGGTCTCGAAAAGTTTCGTATTATATGTTATAACTTTCATGTACGGCCGAGTTTAGTTTTGGGATGATTCGGGGTCAATTTGGAAGAAGGATTCTTATTTTAGAAGTTTAAGCGGTAAGAGTTGACCGGAATTTGAATTTTGTGTAAATAACTCCGGAATGGGATTTTTACGGTTTCAATAGCCTCTTATGGCGATTTTGGACTCATGCGTGCGTCCTGATTTGGATTTGGAGGTCCATAGGGTAACTTGAAGCATTTCGGTGAAAAATTGGAAAGTTAAAGTTTTGGGAGGTTGAGGGGTTTGACTATGGGTGACAAGTGGGCCGGTCCCGGGCCTAAACGGGCCAAACGGGCCGGGCCAAACGGTCTCGGGCCCGGTTCCGGGCCGGTCCCAAATTAAACGGGCACAGACTAAACGGTCTTTTTGTAGAGACCGGCCCGGGACCGGGCCCGTTTGGTCCCGGGCTAAACGGTCCCGGCCCGCGGGCTAAATGGGCTAAGTGGGCCCACCAGATTTAAAAAAAAAAATTAAATATGGGTTATCTTATTATATTATTATATTATTATATATAGGGGACAAAAAGTAATGAAGAATAAAGGGGTTATTTTATTATATAAAGGGGACAAGGAGTAATGGAGAATAAAGGGGTTATTTTATTATATTATTATATAAAGGGGACAAGAAGTAATGGAGAATAAAGGGGTTATATTATTATATTATTATAAGTAATTAAAAAAATACATACACACATATATAACTAATTAAAAAAAATACACACACACACACACACACACACATACATATATATATATATATATATATATATATATATATATATATATATATATATATATATATATATATATATATTTAAACGGCTATTTTTTTTTTTAAGTTGACCGTTGGGACCGTTTGGCCCGCGACGGGACCGGTTTCGGTCCCTGGCGGGCCAAATGGTCCCGGTCCTGGCGGGCCCAAAGCATAGGACCGGCCCACGAGACCGGCCCAAGCCCACTAAAACCGGTCCTAACGTTCCTGGCCCGTTTGGCCCGCGGTCCCGGGCCGGTCCCGGGACTGGACCGGCCTACTTGCCAACCTTACGTTTGACCGAGAGTTGACTTTGGTGCTATCTGATTCGAAATGCTATTCTGAGCATTGGATTAGCTCCGTTATGTCATTTGGAATTTGCATGCAAAATTTGACGTCATTCCAGGTTGTTTTTATATGTTTCAGCACTAGTTTTAGAAGTTAGAATATTCGAAATTTCATAAGTTCGATTCATGGTGTGATTCGTAGTTCCGACGTTGCTTGATATGATTTGAGTCCCCGAATAGGTCCGCGTTATGTTATGGGACTTGATGGTATATTCGGACGGGGTTTCAAGTAGCTCGGATGAGTTTTGGATGAGGTTCAGATCGTTTTGGCAATTTTGGTCAATCTTGGTGCTGGGCAGTGTTCTGGTGTATCCGCATCTGCGGAGGTTTGATTGCAGATGCGGAGTCGCTTATGCAAAGTTTTTGTCGCTTCTGCGATGTTGAGGCCTTGGGGGAACTTCGCTTTTGCGGAGTAATTGACGCAGGTGCGATGGCCGCTTTTGCGGCCCAGCGATCGCAAATGCGAAGATGTCCGTTTCTGCAGCTGCTTGGGCGCTTTTGCGGAGTCGCAGGTGCGGCCACTGGGCTGTCCAGTTGAGTTCGCGGATGCAAACATTTTCTCGCAAATGCGAGAGCGCAGTTGCGCTTCCTTGTCCGCAAATGCGGAAGTTCTGGGCAGAATTATATAAGTCGAGGGTTTGGCTATTTTCACCATATTTTGAGTTGTAGACCTTGGTTTTGAGAGATTCTCCGTAGGTTTTTCAAGCCAATCATTGGGGTAAGTATTTTTTACCCATAGTTTATTATATTCCATGATTCCATCTTTATTTTTATCTTATAATTAGTGTTTTGGGTTGAGAAAAATGGAAATTTTTGAAGAAATCTTTCAAAATATAAATTGATGATTTAAAGGATGAATTGATGTCGGAAATTTATAACTATGGTATGGTTGAACTCGTATCGGAATGGGTGTTCGGGTTTTGTAAATTTTATCGTTTTCCAAGGTGCAGGCTCGGAGTTCGACTTTTAGATCTTGTTAAAGATTGAAGCTTTATTATTCAGAATTGTTTTCTATGAGTTTTATTTATGAATTAAAGTTATTTTGGCTAGATTTGAGCCGTCCGAAGATTTTTCACTCGAGCAGGTCTTTTAGAGTAACGGTCTATTTTCTTCGAGGTATGTATATTCCCTAACCTTGTGTGGGAGAAACTACCCCTTAGGATTTGAGTCTTTGGTGATAATTGTGTCATGTGAAGTCCGCGTACGCGAGGTGACGAGTACGTGCTCGGGCTTATTTGTGAAAATTTGACCGTTTAGGGCCCTTAGGTTCTTATGTTCATTAGATATGAAGTTGTTTTGTTATGTTAAATCCCCCATTTACTAAATTCACCCTTTATGTGTCTTAATTGGAATTAATTGCTCCATGTTTTACCCTTATTGCCGATTAAACTCTTATGTGCCTTGACTGAAATTGTTGCCTCTTTTAGTGCTATGCTATCCTTCTCGTAATTGTTTATCCTTGATTGAAGTTATTATTATCTTTTTCATAATATGCTTATCCTTAATTGAATTTGCTGAATCTCTTCCGTAATTGCTCCACCCCAAGTGAAGATTTGTTATTCCTTATCATTGTTGACTTACCCTTAATTGAAGTCATTGATTCATGTTATCCCTATTATCGTTGAATTGTACTTATGTGGGATCATTGCTACACATTAACTCTTCCTTGTTGAGCTATTGCTATGTTGTATCATTATCTCCTGTTGTGTCTTTCCTTGTGAGTTCGTTCTTCCATCTTTTTGTGTTTTGGAGTTCCTGAGTTGAATTACTTGTTGTACGCTTGTGTTATTATTGTTATTGTTGTGGTATTCAGTGTTGTGTGGCACGAGGTTTCTGCCGTGCGGATGTTATTATGGCATGAGGTTTCTGTCGTGCGGATGTTATTGTGGCACGAGGTTACTGCCGTACGGAAGTTATTGTGGCACGAGGTTTCGGCCGTGCGGATGTTATTGTGGCACGAGGTTTCGGCCGTGCGGATGTTATTGTGGCACAAGGTTACCGCCGTGCGAATATTGTTGTGGCACGAGGTTTCTGCCGTGCGAATGTTATTGTGGCATGAGGTTTCTATCATGCGAATGTTATTGTGGGACGAGGTTTCTGCCGTGCAGTTGTTATTGTTTGCACGAGGTTTCTGCTGTGCCGTTGTGATTCATTTACGATTTGAAACTATGAGACGGTACCTTGGGAGGGCTCTATTTTCATTTCCCCTTTTTCTGTGCACTTGTATTTGTTTATTGTTTTCTTAGCATACTATTAATTGTCTTGCTCCGTGTTACATTATTTGTTTGGTTCTGTGTAGCTAACTTTGTTGTGCTAGTCGTTGTTTCAACTTCATTGCTGCTTTTAGTACTCTGTACATTTTGTGGTGATCGTTTCTCATGTGCCATTCATTGTCTCTACTCCTATCGGTTGACTTGAACTGTGGTAGCACACTTGCACAAGCATACACGTAGTTAAATCACCCTATCGATTTAAGAAGAGGATTCCTGACGTTGTTGACCGTTGTATGTACTCTCGTCTATTTGCCTTCTGCGTGAGAGTTGTTCTCTTGGCACGTGAGTCATCCATGTGGTTATGAATTAGAATGTGGACACAAGATGCCAAATGATTAGGGTTCAAGAATTGGGATCCGTGAGCTGTGATTTTGAGGTCTGGTACCTCGTGGAAATGCTCGAACATATATGATGAGAAAGCGGTTGTTCTTATTGAGTTGTTGCTGGGTTTCCTTTATTTGGTTTCACTTGACTTAGATTGTGTCCATCTTACTCTACGGTATTACTACTTGACTGCTTCCCGTTAAATATTATTGTTATTAGTGTATCATTGCAAGTATTGTTTTGTGTTTCTTGTCCTGCTTAGCTTTATATTAATATTGTTTCTCTGCTAGTTCACCTTCACACTTGTTTAGGATATTTAGTCCGGTAGGTGTCTTGACTGTCCCTCGTCACTACTTCACCGAGGTTAGTCTTGATACTTACTGGTTACCGCTGTGGTGTACTCATACTACGCTTCTGCACATTTTTGTGCAGATCCAGGTGCCATGGTTGTTGTTGATTATTAGCTGGCTGGTCGAGCTGTGGAGACTAAAGGTAAACCTGTTGTCGCATTCGCATGCCTTGGAGTCACCCTCTGATTTTGTATTTGTACTGTTTAACTTCCATTTCAAACAGTTATATTTAGGGATTTTCCTAGTAAACTCATTAGAGCTTATGACTTGTACTACCGATTATGGGAATTGTAAGTTGTGTAATAAGGTTCTATTTTATCATTATTAATTATTGGTTAAATTCTTCTATTAATTCAGTAAGTGTTAGGCTTACCTAGTCTTAGAGACTAGATGTCATCACGATATCCCATGGAGGGAAATTTGGGCCGTGACACTTGGATTATAGTAACATCCACTTCAGTAGTCTAGAGTATCCATATTTTGTTTGATCAGTTGAAAAGACCATGATTCATGCCTAGTTTTCTTATGTATCTATCCATTTTACCACTGTCTACTAGAGGTTCCTGTAAGCAGATCAAAGGGGTTGTTTTTTGGTCAAATCCACTAAGCCTTGTGCGTAGAAGTAGTTTTTATAAATAAAATAACAACTAGAACAACAAAGGAGGGGGACATTGACCTTACCTCCAAATATATGGTGGATAAACAATTGATTATCCAAAAGAGACAATCAATTGAATCATGTACAATGAGTGAAGTTAGACCTATAATGAAATGCCAATTGCCTATCCATAGTTGGCAGACAATTGGGTATACAAAAACAGTGTGAAATGAATCTAGGTCAACTATACAAATAATTGATTCCAAGGCAATTATGTAAGCAGTTTGGGAATACATCTTCCAGAAACAAAAGAACCTACATCAAGAAGGTAAATATATTCTCCCTTTGAAACATGACAAAACCCAGATGTGTATGGTACAATCTGTCTTCAATTTAGCTTTGACAATGAGAGCAAAGAAAGCCAATTTGAAGACAGTGATGACTGAAATCTTTGTAGTTGATTGATCTTGCTGCCTCTGAAGAATGCAACTGACAGAAGAGATTGAGCTTATCCTTGGTGTCTTTATCCAGAAAATAGTGGAGAGGAAATGGACTTGTAACAGATGATAATTAGTGTAGAAACCAGACACTTCATTCTCCAATGTAAGATAGATTGATGCAGTATGTAGACTTCTGGAGCTGAACTCTGGTAATAATAGTGGTATGATGGCCAAGGTTTGAGCCCCTAGTTGTGTTCTTATGAGTCCCTAACATTTGAAGCCTGAGAGTGGACCTGTTGTACCCAAATATGTGTGTGGCATTGGAAGGATTACCAAGACAGACCCTAAAAGACTGATGTATTTCCAATAGATTGAGCATCTAGGATGCTAATACCATACCTTGGAACTGCATCAGTGATATGGACCTATTGATTGTACCTGCAAAAATCGACAAACAGATTAGTAGTAAAGGGGCACCATTGTCTTGCTTCCAATGAATGGATGTGGCATTGCTGACAGTATAGGAGGATTATTGTATTCTATGACCATTGTTGTTGTTGTTGTTGTTCCTGTGTGTATGAGTATGGAGTGTTGATCTCAGGTTCTTGTGGCATCTAAAGGCTTGTCTAGTGGAGTTATAGTTGGTAGGATGAGATAGTTTCTTATGCAGATAGATGCTATAGAATCCTCTCTTCCAAATTGCACGAGGTTTATGGAATATTGTGAACCTTTGACTAACACTCAGTAGGATGAGCCTTGAGATTGCTAATACCAGACACTGAGTGTAAGTCAAATGATTGAGTATACCATAGTGGATTGTACCTGCAAAAAATGAAGCAAAGTTATTAAAAAAAATGTTTTTGTGGTGATGGCTATATGTTTGCATTTTTCTTTGGATTCTGTAAGGGGTTTTTAAAAATAAGGGAAGGGGGGAGTCTGGAAGAAGGAAATGGTCTCTACTACTTTTGTAGTTGAACTTATAAGACTGGAAGGGATGAGGATGAAATAAAGGCTGCGTGTTATTGTTGGAGTAGTGTACTGGTGGATGTAGGTGTGGTAGGTTAAAGTATATGGGTTGGGTGACTATTAGGTGTGAGAGGATCAAAGTACAACACTTTTCATAACATTGGATTGCTAGAAGTGTCTTAGAGAACCTACACAAAAGAACAAGCAGCTTCTGTTTCTGAAGAAACTCCCCTAGGTGATTTCTAATGATGGCCCCACCACCTATCTTTCCTGGATTAGTCAGTGCACTACCATTAGAGTTGACTTTAACAAAATTGGAATTTGGTTTAGTCCAAACAACCTGTTGAGTGGTAGTGCAATGCTTGATATCCTCAATGATAGAATAAAGATCCACCCATATTTTAGGCCATCTAATAGCAGGGTAAGTTGCATGAAGCAACAGGTGAATGTCAGAATTAATGGGAAAAGGGGCTCTATTTATAGAAGACTTATTTCCTCCATACTTTGCAGAGCATCTATTCTTCCACAAGTTCCAACAAATGATGATAGGAACTGTATCTGGGATTACCTTCTGAACCTCATCTTTTCTGTAGCCACCAGTTCATAAGAAGCAGTCTTAGTGGCATATTTTCAGTTTTGATTCCAGCTGGCCCTCCATATTTCTTCCAGACAAATGTTGCAAAGTTGCCTCTACTAAAAATATGATCAATTATTTCAGCTGCAGGTCTGATACAACATACACATCTGGTAACAGTGGGGTTACCAAATGATATTACCTTGTCATTTGTTAGCAACTTATTTTTGAGGTCCCTCCACAAGCAAAAGGACCACTTGAATGCGGTCCTTTTGTGCCAGGTCACTTTGTTGGTGAAGTTGGGTTGCTTCTTGTTCCTTATCACTTCCCATGCAGAAGCACAAGTGAATTGCCTTGTCACTGTAGGTGTCCAAATTGGTTGATCTTGGGACTGTAGCATATAGTGGATGAGAGTTTGCATGATGAATCATATGAGCTGGAGCATTTTTGTTCAACTTTTGAAGGTTCCACTATCCATTTTCCCAGAAATGGGCAACTGTAATTTTTCCTGGTCTACCCCCTTCACTTCTGTAATTAGCAAGTGCACTGTACCCAACCAGTTATCCCACCAAAAGCTACAATTTCCAAAGTGCAACCTCCATTGAATATATTTCTCTACTTTTTTTTTGTTGGTCATCATCTTCTTCCAAGTTTATGATTGTCCTGTGTCCCATTTCTTAGAAATTGGGTGTCATATTTGGCAGTATTTAGCTCTAAGAAAGTTTCTCCAGAGAGAGGTCTTAGTTCTAAATATCCACCACTATTTGAATCTCATTGATTGATAGACATCTTTCATTATTCTAAAACCAATTCCTCCTTCAACCATAGGAAATGATAGCTTATGCCAAGATGACCAATGATATTTGTTCCTGTATTTTTCCATGCCCCAGAAGAAATTAGCAGCCCGTTTTTCAATCTGCTTCAAGATAGTTTTGGGAGGGGAGAGTGCTGAAAGAAGATGAATGGGCATAGACTATAGTACATATTTAATCAATGTAGCTTTTCCTCCATATGAGAGAACTCTACTTTGCCATCCTTTGATCCTACCAACAACTTTGGCTACAATGGAATTGTAGTACATAATTCTCATTCTTTCAGTGTAGAGAGGACAACCTAGATAGGTGATTGGAGACTCTTTCTTGTTAAAACCTGTTACTTGCTGAATTCTTTTGACAGTAGAATTGAAGGCAGATGGAGAGGTCATGAAGTGAATCTTTTGTTTATTGATCTGTTGACCAGAAGTTTCCTCATATTTACTGAGGATCTGCATGATTTTCTTTAGAGAACTCCTGGTGCCAGATGTGAAGATGATGATATCATCAGCAAAGCTTAAATGATTGATTTGTGGACCTCTCTTCTCCATATAGAAACCATTGAAAAACTAATCATGGGACAGGTTGTTGAGCAGTCTGGATAGTAATTCAGCTCCAATGATAAACATAGAGGGGGCTAATGGGTCACCTTGTTTTAGCCCCCTAGTGGAGTGAAAGAATCCACATCTAGTACCATTTATGATGACAGAATACTAGTTGTTTAAAATTATTCTCCATATCATGTCAATGATCATCTCATTAAAACCCATCCTTCCCAGCATTATACATGTAAATCCCCAGGAAACTCTATCATAAGCTTTGGTCATGTCAAACTTGATGATCACATTAGAGCCAATGTTAGGTTTTTTAATTCCATGAACAATTTCCTGTGCCAACATTATATTTTCTAATATGCTTCTTCCTTTCACAAAATCAGACTGATCTGCAGAAATTATTCTAGGAAGGATAAGAGCAAGTCTAGAACTAATAACTTTGGATATGATCTTGTTCAGTAAGTTGTTGAGGATAATTAGTCTGTATTTTATAAAGGAGTTAGGAAATTCAACTTTTGATAGAAGGACTAAGCAACCACTAGTCATGAACTTTGGCATAGTAGCACCTCCAAAGAAGTCCAGAACCACATTCAATAAGTCAGCTTTTATAATTGTAACGACCTAGCCAGTCATTTTGAGAGTTGTAGTCCCATTCCCCCATTTACTTCTTATTATGTACTTTATAGCTGTATTGTGACTTGTCGGGGTAGTCAGTTCGAGTCTGGAGAGATTTCAGAATAAATTGAGACACTTAGTCTTAAGGTTGAAAACTTAAGTTGAAAAGGTTGACAGGATATTGACTTATGTGTAAACGACCCCGGAATAGAGTTTTGATGATTCCAATAGCCCCATATGGTGATTTTGGACTTAGGAGCGTGTCCAAAAAATTATTTGAAAGTCCGTAGCTAAATTAGGCTTGAAATGGCTAAAATATAAATTTAAGTTTGAAAGTTTGATCGGGGAGTTGACTTTTTGATATCGGAGTCGGAATCCAGTTCTAAAATTTTTTATAGCTCTGTTATGTCATTTATGTTGGGCTTTTAGCTTTTACGCATTTGTGTTTTCGGTGTGAGCTTACGGCCATATAGTAGGGATTTGTGAAGATTGGTTTGCTTTCTTTTGGGATCTGAAAAATAAAAGTCCAAGGAATTGTTTTTTTGCACTGCGATTCATTTACGCATTCAAGAACTCCTCTCCGGTCTCTTGCTCTGGTTTCGGCGAATTTGTTCATAAACTGCGATTTCTTTAAACCACGGTCCCTTGGTTCCGTGGGTGTTTGTGTGTTTTGCAGGTATCACTTTTGTGGCTGTTTGGCGGCGGTAGGGAGGTGCAAACGCACAAGCAGTAGAGCAGTAGCTATACGCCGGGTTCCGCAGCATCGAGAGTATACCAAGTCGAAAGTTCCAGGTTCTATTCGCGGGAATTGGTACCTCCCGCCTCCTGTTTCTCTATCTCCTATGTTAATTACTTTGTTGCCATAGTATTTCGTACTAGTCTAGTTAGTCTAGTAATGGGCTTGTAGTATTTATTTGCTCCTTTTGTTATTCTGTGTGGTGTTTTTTTTTCTTTTTCATTTTTAGACCTTCGTAAGTATAGAGACTGTGGTTTGTAATGACAGAATAGGGTCATGTCCTCGGGGAGGTCGGGTGGGGGGAGAGGGAGAGGGCAAGGGTCAGGGGGTGGGACGGGGCCCAGAAGGGGTAAAGGGTATAAGGTCGCCCGTAGGTTGAGAATTGGATCGTGGAATATAGGGATATTGACGGGTAAGTCTATAGAGTTGGCGAAGATTCTCTAGAAGAGGAGGGTCAATATAGCGTGTGTGCAGGAGACTAGATGGGTAGGATCGAAGGCGAGGAATGTAGACAGGTATAAATTGTGGTTCTCCGGAGTCGTGAAGGGCAAGAACAGAGTGGGCATTTTGGTGGATAGGGAGCTCAGAGAGTCGGTGGTAGAGGTTAGGTGGGTGAATGATATATTGATGGTGATTAAAGTAGTAGTTGGAGGGAGCACTCGAAATGTCATTAGCGCTTATGCGCCACAAACAGGCTTGGACAATGAGGTTAAAAGGCGTTCTGGGAGGTGCTGGATGAGGTGGTGCAGGGTATTCCGCCTACGGAGAAGCTATTCATAGGAAGGGATTTCAATGGTCATATTGGGTCATCTGCTGGTGGCTATGGTGAGGTGCACGGTGGCTTCGACTTTGGTGATAGGAATGGGGGTGGTACCTCACTGTTGGATTTCGCTAGAGCTTTTGAGTTGGTGATCGTGAACTCTATGTTTTCGAAGAGGGAGGAACATTTGGTTACTTTCCAGAGTATGGTGGCTAAGACTCAGATTGACTATCTCCTCCTCAGGAGGTGCGATAGGGGGTTGTGCGAGGATTGCAATGTGATCCCGAGTGAGAACCTCGCAACTCAACATAGGCTCCTGGTGATGGACGTCGGTATCTTGATGAAGAGGAAGAAGAGGTTTGTACGGGGTCAGTCGAGGATCAGGTGAGGAGCTTTGTCTAAGGATAATGTGTGGGAGTTGGAGGAGCGGTTGACAACTATGGGTGCCTGGAAGAGTGGTGGGGATGCTAGTGCTATGTGGACGGCGACATCAGACTGTATAAGGGAGGCAACGAGAGAGGTGTTGGGAGTTTCGAAAGGTTACTCTGGCGGGCACCGAGGCGACTGGTGGTGGAATGACGTGGTCCAAGGTAAAGTGGAAGCCAAGAAAGCGGCTTACATTAAGTTATTATAGAGCACCGACGAGGATCAGAGGAGAGCGAACAGAGAAATATATAAGGAGGCTAGGAAGGAAGCGAAATTAGTGGTCACAGAGGCTAAGACTGCTGCATTTGGTCGGCTGTATGAGGAACTTGGGGGCAAAGGTGGGGACAAGAAGTTATTTCGGTTGGCCAAAGCGAGAGAGAAGAATGCTCGCAACCTGGATCAAGTGAGGTGCATCAAAGATGAGGATGATCGAGTATTGATGGAAGAGGCCCAGATTAGGAAAAGATGGCAGTCGTAATTTCATAAACTTCTGAATGAAGAGAGGGATGGAAACATCGTGTTAGGGAAATTGGGGCACTCCGAGAGCCACCGCGACTTTAGGTATTGTAGGCATATTAAGGTTGAGGAGGTCGTGCGTGCGATGGGTAAGATGAGTCGGGGCGAAGCGACCGGACCAGACGAGATTCCAGTAGAGTTTTGGAGATATGCGGGTAGAGCAGGCTTGGAGTGGCTGACTAGGTTGTTTAATATTATCTTCAGGACGAAGAGGATGCCTGATGAGTGGCGGTGGAGTACAATGGTTCTAGTGTACAAGAACAAAGGTGATATTCAGAATTGTAATAACTATAGGGGTATCAAGTTACTAAGTCATACCATGAAAGTTTGGGAGAGGGTGGTGGAAGGGAGGATAAGAAGGGCGGTGTCTATATCGGAAAACCAGTTCGGGTTCATGCCGGGTCGTTCTACTACGGAAGCTATCCACCTTATCAGGAGGTTGGTGGAACAATATAGGGATAAGAAGAGGGATTTGCATATGGTGTTTATTGACCTAGAGAAGACGTATGACAAGGTCCCCAGGGATGACCTTTGGAGGTGTCTGGAGGTGAAAGATGTGCCGGTGGCTTATATTAGGGCGATAAAGGATATGTATGATGGAGCTATGACTCGGGTTAGGACTGTGGGAGGTGACTCAGAGCCTTTCCCGGTGGTTATGGGGTTACACCAAGGATCTGTGCTCAGCCCGTTCTTATTTGCCCTGGCGATGGACGCACTGACACACCATATCCAAGGAGAGGTGACATGGTGTATGTTTTCGCTGATGATATAGTTCTGATTGATGAGATGCGAGGCAGCGTCAATGGGAGACTGGAGGTATGGAGGTAGAACCTGGAGTCTAAAGGTTTCAAGTTAAGTAGGACTAAGACGGAATATGTGGAATGTAAGTTTTGTGACGTGACGGGGGAAGCGGATGTGGAAGTCAGGCTTGACTCACAGGTCATCCTCTAGAGAGAAAGTTTTAAGTACTTAGGGTCAATTATCCAGGTAGATGGGGAGATCGACGGGGATGTTACGCACCGTATTAGGGTGAGGTGGGGGTGAATGAAATGGAGGTTAGCGTCTGGAGTCCCGTGTGACAAGAATGTGCCACCGAAACTCAAAGGTACGTTCTATCGAGCGGTGGTTAGATCGGCCATGTTGTATGGGACTGAGTGTTGGCCAGTCAAGAATTCACATATCCAGAAGATGAAAGTAGCAAAAATGAGGATGTTAAGATGGATGTGTGGGCATACTAGGCTGGATAAGATTAGGAATGAAGATATTCGGGAGAGGGTGGGCGTGGCTCCGGTGGATGACAAGATACGGGAAGCGCGACTTAGATGGTTCGGACACGTGCAGAGGAAAAGCCTAGATACCCCGGTTAGGAGGTGTGAGCAGTTAGTTTTGACAGGTACGAGAAGAGGTAGAGGGCGGCCCAAGAAGTATTGGGGTGAGGTGATCAGACAGAATATAGCGCGGCTCCAGATTTCCGAGGACATGGCTCTTGATAGGAAGGTGTGGAGATCGAGCATTAGGGTTGTAGGTTAAAGGGTAGTCGAGCGGTTTTCCTCTTTGTCCCGATTTCCATCTTTGTACCGACGAGTATGATAGTGTTTTGTCTAGTGCTGCTAGCGATTTATGTTGTGTTTCACACTTTTGCATAATATTTATGTTACTGTTTTTCCATTTATTTGTTGTCTCTCACGTTGTTGATTATTTTTTTGAGTTTTGTTGTCACATATCTATTGTCTCTGAGCTGAGGGTCTCCCGGAAACAGCCTCTTTACCCCCTCTGGGATAGGGGTAAGGTCTGCGTATACTCCTTTTCCCAGACCCCACTGGTGGGATTTTACTGGGTTGTTGTTGTTGTTGTTATGTCATTTATGACTTGTGTGCAAAATTTGAGATCAATCATATTTGAATTGATAGGTTCCGGCATCGAATGTAGAAGTTGGAATTCGTTAGTTTCGTTAAGCTTAAATTGGGGTGTGATTTGCGATTTTAGCATTGTTTGATGTGATTTGAGATTTCGACTAAGTTCGTATAATGCTTTAGGACTTGTTGGTGTATTTGGTTGAGGTCACGGGGGGGGGCTCGGGTGAGTTTCTTATGGTTAACGGATCAAAATTTGGACTTAAACAGCTGCTGAATTTTTCTGATGCATGTATCTGGTTTCCTTCATCGCGTTCGCGAGGGGTGTTTCGCATTCGCGAAGAGGAAATTCGGAATGGACATTTTTTGCTTCGCGTTCGCGACCAGGGGCACGCGTTCGCGAAGGATCGAAGGGAAAGGCTTCGCGTTCGCGATCGAGGCTTCGTGTTCGCGGAAGGGAAAGCCGGCCCGGGGGAAACTGGTCTTCGCGTTCGCGAAACCGGGCTCGCATTCGCAAAGGAGGAAATCCGGGCAGCACAAAAATGTGCTTCGCGAACGCGAGGAAGCTGTCGCGTTCGGAAAGAAGGAATGCCTTGACAAAGAGTTTAAGTTCTGAAAATGGGACTTCGTCCCATTTTCCATTTTTACCGATTTGGAGCTCGGGGAGAGGCAATGTTCGGGAGTTTTTCAATGAAAATATCGGGGTAAGTGTTCTTAACTCAATTGTGGTTAAAATACCCGAATCTATGGTAGTTTGTAACATTTAATTGGTCGATTAAGTTGAAAAAATTATGAAAATCCCTAAGTTTATATTGAAGATTTGAGGGTCGAGTTGATGTCGGAATTTAGTGATTTTGGTATGGTCGGACTCGTGGTTGAATGGGCGTTCATATTTTGTTACTTCTGTCGGGTTCCGAGACGTGACGATATTTGAGTTAAATTTTGGATTTTGTTGGAAAATTAGTATTTTCACATAGAATTAATTTCTAATAATTTATATTGATTAAATTAAATTAATTATGACTAGATACGAGGGTTTCAGAGGCCAGTTCACGATGTAAAGGTATAGCAGAGTAAAGAATTACACAAGTCGAGGTAAGATACATGTTGTATTCGTTGTACGAATGAATACAAGCCCGAACGAATACAATTGAAGTTGACACATGTTGTATTCGTTGTGTGTTTGAATAGAAGTGATATTAAGGCTTTGGGCAGTGAGGCCATTGCCTTAGGCCCCCAAATTTTGAAGGCCCCCAAATTTATTTTAAATTCTTATTATTATTGTTACTATTATATATTATATAATTTATATAAATAATTAGAATAAAAAAAGTGTTACAGTATATTTTTTGTTACTTGATTGAGGTTATTTTATACAATAAATTTATAAATTATGATAATTTTCTTCCCTCATTAATTAGTATATTTGACAAGAGTGTGTTGCTCTAGTGGTGAGCATCCTCTACTTCCAACCAAAAGATTGTGAGTTCGAGTCACCCCAAGAGCAAGGTGGGGAGTTCTTGGAGGGAGGGAGCCGAGGGTCTATCGGAAACAGCCTCTCTACTCCAGGGTAGGGGTAAGGTCTACGTATAAACTACTCTCCCCAGATCCCACTAGTGAAATTATACTGGGATTAAGGGCCTCCGAATATGGTTTCGCCTTAGGCCCCGATATCTGTTGAGCCGCCCCTGGTGTGTACACGGGCTAAATGTAGAAGATTATGTCTTTAAATTGCGTGGATCATTGTTGCATATTAATTAAATTATTTATTCTGTTGTATTCATCATCATTAATATATTTTCGTATTTTAAATTTGCCTGACCTATTCCTGCTAAGTGTTTTACATGTTTAGTTGAAACTCTGTTTCTTTTGTTCTGTGCATTATTTGAAGGTTGGATTTCTTAATTTAAATATTATTAAAATGAAGTATTTTACATTGAAAATTTTGATATTAAGGCAAGGTGTTTAATTTGTGAAATATTATTTTTGCTGAGTTATTCATTCCTGAATATTTTGTGAGATTTTGTACTCATTGTGATTGAGCCGTGAGTTCTTTATTGTGGAAAATATTCTTGTTGTTGATTTATTTTGGCAAGTTAAAATATTTGGGCACTTGAAGTGTAAATTGTGATATATATTTTGATATTGATACGCATGCGGTGGTATAAGGTCTGGGTGTTGAAACGCATGCGGTGAGATAAGGGTGGCTTGATACGCGTGACTAGTATGAAAACTACTAGAAGTCATGTTGTGTGATAAGGGTGGCTAAAATGCGGGATGCTATTTCGGGAGAAATAATTTCTTTAAAATAAAATGTGAAGGCTCCCGCGGTGATATAAGAAAATGAGATATTGTGAATTTATTTATGATTTGGGACTACGAGGCGGTACCTCGGGAGTGCCCTTGTTAATATTTCTTTATGGCTGCATTTGCCTTTGGTTATTTTTGGTAATTTTCTTAAAGTTGTAAATTTCTGTTTTCCTTCAGCGAGGTATTATTTGCCCTTATTCAGTGTAATTAAATTGTGACATACTACTTACTTGATTCATTCCCATTGTCATTTTATTATTATTATTATTATTATATTGTTAAACTTTTCACCCTGTCTTTTATTATTTCTAGTAGGGTCTGACCTGACCTCGCCACTACTCTACCGAGGTTAGGCTTGGCACTTACTGGGTACCGCTATGGTGTACTCGTACTACGCTTCTGCACATCTTTTTGTGCAGATCCAGGTACTTCCTACTAGACCAGGTATCAGTGAGCTAGACTATACGCGGAGACTTCAAGGTATATCTGCCATCGCCCGCAGACCTCGGAGTCCCCTTCTATCCCTATTATATTGTTTTTCCTCATTCTCTTCAGACTTTGATGTGTAGAGATACTTAGAATAAATTCTTAGAAGCTTGTGACTTATTTCTACTGGTTTTGGCAGTTGTAACTATTTGAATCGCGGTTTGATTTATTTTAAATGTTGAGATTTTGAGTTTCAGTTTTGTATTCCGCATAATTGATAGGCTTACCTAGTCTTAGAGATTAGGTGCCATCATGACATCCTACATAGGGAAATTGGGGTCGTGACAATAATGTGCCAGCAATATTGGATCAAAGGTATTTGAAATTATTGTTTGATGATTTGGAATCTCTCCAGAGATCCTACAGACCATATTCCCTTTATATTCCATGATAGTATGTCTATCATTTGAAACTTTTAGGGGTAGGTTCTTTTTGCTCTTCCTTGCTTTCTTCTGTGATCTAGCATTCTTGAATGAAATCCACACCCTGGTTTTGATAGTTCCTGGGTGGAAGGTTGTCATATAAAATGATGTTTTGTTGGACCGGTGTACTCTCTGTTACTCCAAATCCTAGTTGACTGAGTTGAATTTAACTCTAGTGAGTTCATCATCAGACTGAGCTTTTCTTTCTTCTTCATTGTTGCTTATTGTCGAGTCTGTCTCCATAAAATCTAAGTCATGAAAGATATTATCATATTCATCCCTTTCTTCCTCTATTGAAGGATTTAGATCAGGTGGTTCATGGCTAGTGTTGTATCTGCTTTCTTGATCTTTGTTCCTGTTTTTCTCCCAACATCTATATCTTTCATTCTATTAGTACCAGTCATCTCCTGCCCTATTTTAGGGATGTTAACAGGGGTCCATGTGCCCTTCTTATCAGTACCATTTCTCTTGAATGTTCCAATGATATCTCGTGTTTCTCCTTGTAGTGTAATGCCCCCGAGGATGCTTCTTTTATTTGCAAATTTCTTTCTTTTGTTGTGCAAATCTTTACAATCCTTTGGGTATTTGATAACTAAGTTGGTCATCTCTTCTTGTAGTTCAACATCAATATTGTTGTAGTTCGCAGCAGTCCTTGTTCTATTATTTCTTATGTTGAGCCTTGTTTGTTGTTTTTTGCTTTTTTTTCTTTTTCTTTATCTTTCTGAGCTTTGTCCCACCTTGTAGTTCTTTCCTGTTAATGGGTATCTTGGAGATCTTGTATAGAGTCTTGTTCTTTTATATTCACATTCTTGTAGATTGTGGTATCCATTCTCTATTCCTTCTTGTAGGAGATTGAAGGAATTGTGGACCTTTGTTCTGTTATTTCCCTTGTATGTTTTTTGATATGCGAACTTCTCATTGTTATTGTTCTTGTTTTGTTGCTGGCCCATTGATGCCCCATTGTTGTTAATCCCTTTCCCCCTTCTTCTTTCCACATTTTGCCATTTGCCATTTTAATTTTTCTGAATGTACATTCTTCTTTCTTGAGGCAATGCACTTTTAGGCTCTATCTGTTCTATATTTCTCCTTTGTTCTTGGTTGTTGACGATAATTTGCTTCACATTGTTATGCTAAGTGGTATGTGTAACATTATCATCTTTCTCAGCCATAACAGTTTGTCCTCCATCTTGTTGTTTTTCATGTTGTACATTCCTGCATTTATCTAAAGAGTGACCTTGAACTTTGCAGTGGGAGCAATAGGTGGGCATAGTTTTATATTCTATTTTTTGATCAAATGTTTCCATTTTACCAAATTGATTCCTAACCTCCACTCTTACCGTATAAAGTAAAGGTTGGGCAAGATCAATTTGAACTCTTAGCTTGGCAGTTGTGGGTCTAGTTTTCATGGTTGTGGCCTTGTCCATAACGAAAGGGATGCCTATTGGACTAACAATCCGACACAGAGCATCCATTCATAGTAGTGCCATGATAAATCTGGAAGGTTAATCCAAACCGGAGCTAGAGATGTTTCAGAACCAGGCTTAAAATTGGTAGTCCATTTGATAATTTTCATACTGATCCCTCCAGCTAAAGGAATGAATTCTCTAGAGTATATATTGTTAAAGTCTTCTTTATTTTCAACATCAATGAATACGTGGTATCCGTATTTAGCTCCAATTTTGACCTCTCCTTTAGTAGTAATTATTTTAGCAAATTCAACTCTAATTTTTTTGATTAAAGGTACACTAGTTAGGAACTTACCATCAATGGTCCATCGGCATGTTTCCGCTAACAGTTCGTGCTCTTCTTTGGTGAATACAACCATAACTTTTCTATCTATCAGTTCATGTGATCTGGGTGGTAGTCTCACCTTCAATTTAGATCTATTCCCAACTTTTAAACAACGTATCTGCATAAGAGTCCGTTTGGTTTTGATTTGAGGTATCATCTACTTCCATCGATTTTCTTTGAAGGGATGGTAAATTTTCAATGTTTGGGATTTGGTTGTTGGGTATAGGATCTGGTGGGTCAGGGGATTTGGGGATCTAGGAAGGGCTTGAGGGGTCGTTGGTGTTGTTCATGGCGGTCACCGGGGCTAGTTAAAACTAGTCATTACCGGCTCCAGGTGACCATTTGTGACGGAAAGTTCGAAGGCAGAGAGCTTTAGTACGGAGAGTGTTTTGAAGAGAGAGAAATGTTGATTTCTTTACAACTAGATTTGCTTACCTCTTAACCAAGAAAAATATTGGTATTTCTCCTTAACAAGAAACATCAATCCTTTAAAAGAACTCCAAACTATGTAAAAATTTCATTTGAGGAGTTACAAGAAAGCACAATTTTCTTGGCATCACATTTAACTATACCTGAGCCATTAAAATATTAAATTAATTAGACGAGAGTAAAATATTATCCCATAATTTTAGCATGCTTAGCATTGACACAACCTCGAAAAATTGAAGAAGCAGCAACTACAAACTGACATGTTGAATCATGCACAATGTAACGATCCGACCGGTCATTTTGCTTTCTAGATCCCCGTTCCCTGAAATAAGATTCCCTGTATGTACTTTTACTATTTTATGACTTGCGGGGATGGTTAGTTCGGGTTTGGAAGGGTTCGGGTTGAAATCGAAACACTTAGTTCCTTAATATTGGCTTAAAAGAGTTGAGTTTGACTTGGGTCAACATTTGTAGTAAATGACCTCGGAATCGGAATTTGACGGTACCAATAGGTTCGTATGATATTTTGGACTTGGGCGTATGCTCGTATCGAGTTTTGGATGACCCGGGAGCATTTCTGCGCTTAATATTAAAAGTTGGCACATTGAAGGTTCTTCAAGTTCTTTAAATTTGGTTTGGAGTAGGTTTGGGTGTAATTGAGGTCCGTTTGGGATTCTGAGCCTGAGAATAGTTCCGTATGGTGATTTAAGACTTGAAAGTAAAATTTTGTGTCATTCCGAGTAGTCTAAGTATGATTCGACGCATTCGGAGTAAGTTGAAAAAACTTAAAATTCATAAGTTGATTCGATTGGTTTTGGGGTGCGATTCTTAGTTTTGATGTTGTTTTACGTATTCTGAGGATGTGAGTGAGTCCGTTTCATGTTTACAAACTTGTTGGTATGTTTGGTCGAGGCCTAGGGTCCCCCGTATAGGATTCAAAGGGTCGACGGAGCTAGATTGCTCTTTGGAGAAGAGTTGAAGATTGCTGGCATCCGGTGCTTCGCACCTGCAGTGGGAAGGGCCACAGGAGCGACACCGCATGTGCGGCATCTTGTTCGCAGAAGCGTAAAGAAAGGGAGTCGACAAGGTCTGCAGAAGCGAAAGACTTTCACATAAGCGAACTCGCTTCTGCGATGGAAGGGTTCGTAGGTGCGGGGTGAGGCAGCCTGGCCATGGTCGTAGGTGCGCGAGGCGAGCCGCAGAAGCGGGCTCACAGATGCGAGATTTGGCCACAGGTGCGGTTGGGAGTGGCTCGTGCGTGTTCCGCAGATATGGAAAATCGACTGCATGAGCGGTCTCACAGAAGCAAAAATTCTTCCGCAGGAGTGGAAAACCGCTGGGCAGTAAGGTTCATTTAAGTCGAAGACTTAGGCAATTTTGGCTCATTTCTTTCATCTCTTGGGCGATTTTGGAGCTTTTTGAAGAGGTGTTTTCACCTAGCACTTTGAGGTAAGTAATTTCTATATGAGATAAGTTTAATATATGTATTTTGGGTAGATTCTTAGCACATAAAGTGTAGAAATTGTGGGTTTAGTTGAAAAACCTATGTTTTGATAAAAATAGAATTTAACCACAAAAATGATTATGGAGTTGGGTGAAAATTATATATTTGAGTTCGTGACGCTATGGGTAACAATTATTTTTAAAAAATTTCAGAATCCGGGCTTGTGGGCCCGGGGTGAATTTTAAGAATCTTTCAATTTGGGTTGGGTAATTACTCTAATAGCTAAATTATTTACTTTTGAGTGTATATTGATTAATTTATATAATATTTGGCTAGCTTCGGATTGTTCGGCACCAAGTTGAGGATTTAGAGCGGATTTGTGGACCGAAAGTGAGCTTGAGAACGAGGTAAGTCTCATCCCCTTAGGTGTATCTTGTTGTGTACTACTTGTGTGGGGATATACGTACACACTAGGTGACGAGAGTCCGTGCGTAGCTATATTCCATGAAATATATGGGTAGGGGTGTTCATGGTTCGGTTTTATCGAATTTTCAGTTTTTTCGGTTATTTATTAGTTTTTTTCTTAAATATGAGATATACACTACCAAACGCATATTCCGGCGACTACATTTTCAACGTAACGCTATCAAACCAGTTGTTCTTTGATAAATCTATCATTTACCAAGATATATTGATGATAATTAACTCAAATAGAGATGAATAATTTAAGTACTCAATTAAAAATTAATTATTTTTAACATGAAATAAATTCTTGTACTTAGTAAAAGAAAACTACCAATCAAACTAGAAGGCAAAGAATTAGATTATTATAATAGCAAAGAACTAGGCTAAAAATACAAATGACTAATATGTACCATAAAATTTTAGAAAGTTTATATAAAAATATACATACATACATACATACATATATATATATACACACACACACACACACACACACACACACACACACACACATATATATATATATATATATATAGGTGTAATAATAGATTTAAATAGCTACTTTTATAGTTGGTTTGGTTCGGATTTTTTCGGTTATTTTTTTATTAAAACCAAAACTAAACCAAATTTGATCGATTTTTAAAATTTAAAACCAAAATCAAACCAAACCTAAAAATATCGGGGTTTTTTGGTCGGTTTGGTTCGGTTTTTCAGATTTTTATGAACACCCCTATGTACGGGTAGTCTTAGATCCACATCATGCTTTAATTGTACTATTATGTTTGTTATGCATATTAATTGTCTTAAATAGAGCTGAGGCTAGGGATTTTAAAGTTGCAAATTTCCAATTTAGATTTCTTATTTTTGGGAAGAATTGAGAAATATATAATAACTCTGAGAATTCCATATCCACTCGCGTCGCAAGTACTTTCGTGCGCGAGGTAAACTTCTCTACTCTTATGGGAGCGGGTCGTTCGCCTCGGCAGTATAATAGATGCATCTATGGTTCGTGTCGTTTGACACTCGGTAATGCACACGGTATTTTGGATCGGGTCGTATGACCTCGGCATAAATCGTATGTGATAATATTCAGAGCCCGATTACACTTGATATTATGTTATGGCTTGAGAGGTTATAATTTATTTAATTGACCGAAATTGATTTGGAACTAGTATGTGTTAGATGGAGATTTTTTGAATTTACTATCAGTTAAAGGATTATTTATTCATTGCTTGCCATTGTGTTATTTTTATTATTTTTATTTTTACTTTTATTAATAACTGTGAATATTACCATTTCAAAACACATTAACTCATACACCTAAGAGCACCCAAATACCAGTCTCGCACAACTGGCAGCAGTAGGTCTCGCACTCTATTTATAAATATGCTCAATGAAATCTCTACATCTCCTAGCTACTTTCCCCCCTATACATTTGGATCCTTTCTATAACTATGTTCTTTATCTGGTGTATAACAAAATCTCTACTTACTTTCTGTTTTCCAAAGAAAAACATGTTCCTACTCTGCCATATACTATATATCACAGCCCCTATTATTGTTGCTGCCACTTCCTTCATGAATTTGCTCCATTTCTTGCGCTTGATCTTTATCAAAGTACCTGGGAGATCATCATACTTTGTAATGTGCATTCCTGTCCATTCCTTCACTTTTTCCCATAGCCATTCTGCCCATGTACACTGCAAGAACAAATGTTGCATATCTTCTAAACTATTCAGCTCACAAAGTCCACATGTTCCATCTACACACTAAATTCCCATTCTGATGATTCTGTCTTTTGTTAGTAGCTTCTTCTGCACTGCCAGCCATAGTATGAATTTGTGCTTGGGTTGCATAATTCTGCTCCATATCAAATCTGCAATATTCCACCTTAGCCTTTCTCCTACTAGTTGGTTGTACCCCGTTGAGATTGAGTACCTGCCATTACTAGTAAGACCGCATTTACCATTCATGTACCACCTTGCATTTGTTGCTTTATATCATGTAATTTCCTCCAATACCAACTGCTATCTTGTGTTGGTTGGTGTGTCCAGAAATCACCACTTGCTTTCATGTAAATGACATGTATCCACTTCATCCATAGTATTTCCTTCTTATTAATCAATAACCATATTATATTTCCAACAGAAGCTATGTTCCACAATTTGTAGTTTTTATTGTGTAGCCCACCTTGACTCTTAGATCGACATACTTTCTCTCATGCTACTAAAGGTATTCTCTTCCTCTCTGTAGTGCTCCCCCATAAGAAATCTCTGCATTTCTTATCTACTTCCTTCAGTACACTTTGTGGTAGAATAAACACTGCCCTCCAAAAATTATGTAATGAGAATAGTACAGACACTACCACCTGTAGCCTCCCTGCATAAGAAAGGTACCTATTTGATATTGCATTCATCTTCTCAGTGATCTTCACATACAATTGGTGGCAGTCCATTTTACTCCACCTCTTTGGTGATAGTGGGAGGCCTAAGTATCTCATAGGAAATGTGCCATTTGAGTAGCCTGTGATGTCCAGTAATTTCTGTTTTAACTCAGCATCTACCCTTGCAATATAGATGCTTGACTTATCTGTGTTTGCCTCCAGGCCTGTAGCCTCTGAGAAATGTTTGAGTGCTTCCATTATTCTCCTAACAGCTGCTTCATTCCCTTTGCAAAATAGTATTAGATCATCTGCAAATGTCAAGTGAGTGAGTTGTTGTTCCTTGCACATTGGGTGGTATCTAAAATCTGGTAATTGGATCATCCTTTTTAGAATCCTAGATAGGTATTCCATCACCATAACAAAGAGTAGTGGGGATATTAGATCCCCTTGCCTTAAGCCCCTCTTCCCCTCAAAATAACCATACCCCTCCCCATTAACCTTCACTGAGAATTTTGTTGTTGTTACAAATGCCATGATCAGCTGAATGAACTTAGGAGGAAATCCATATCCCTTCAATATTTCTTCAATAAACTCCCATTGTACCATATCATACGTCTTCCTTAAGTCAATCTTCATTAGACATCTAGGAGTAGTTTTTCTATTGTAGTGTCTTAGTAAATCACTACACATAAGAACATTATGAACTAATGACCTCCCCTTCACAAATGCTGCTTGATTTTTACTTACTATTGTAGGAAGCAACTCAGTAAGCATGTTACACAATACCTTTGATATACACTTGTAAATTATATTGCAACAAGATATAGGTCGAAATTGACTAGTTTCTGTTAGATTAGGCACCTTGGGGATCAGAGTTATCATAGTTGCATTAAGTTGATTGAGCATTTGTACATTCCTGAAGAACTCCATAACCACCTCAGTGATATCAGTACCAACCACTCTCCATGAATCCTTGAAGAATCCTGCTCCATACCCATCAGGCCCGGGACTCTTATTAACATTGATACTGAACATTGCTTTCTTTACCTCCTGCGCAGTTACCCCTTTTATCAGATCTAATTGTTGTTGAACAGATAATACATGGCCTTGATTTAGCAACCCTACCATGCCTTTCTCCTAGCTACTCCATTAGCACCTAACATCTTCTTATAATAGTTCACAAATACATCAGCTATTTTCTCATGTTCTGTTTGCAATTGTTTCCTCTCATCATTAATTTGAGTCACTGATTGTACTAATCTTCTCTGTTTAATAATGAAAAAGAAATACTTGGTATTATCATCTCCAAGTCTAATGCATGTGGCCTTGCTTCTCTGCATCAATAAATTTTCTGCCACAGTAGATGATTCTCTAAACTTGTCCCTTACATCTTTCTCATTTTGCTGTAGCTCCTGATCAAGTGGTGTCTCCTGCAACATTGCTTGTAGTTTCTGCATTTTCTCTCTATCTTTGTTTGCTTCATTTATGACATTATTGAAGCTTCTCTTGTGCAGTGTTCTAAGTTTCTGCTTCAAAGCCTTCAATTTCTTTACTAATTGATACATCTTACGCCCTCTACTTGCATTGCCCATCCCTCTTCAACCATGTATATAAAGCCCTGGTGTTTACTTCACATATTTCGGTATCTAAAAGCTTTTCCCTTCCTTGTATGAGTCTTAATCATCTCCACCACCAATGGACAGTGATCACTCACCCCTTCTGAAACAGCATAAGTTTTACATTGCTCCATTGTATCTATCCATTCCCCATTGACAGATACCCAATTTATTTTTGAGCATATTCTATTTGTCCCCTGATTATCACTCCATAAGTACACATACCCATTATTTGGTAACTCCATAAGTATGCATTTATCAATACACTCCTGAAATTCCACCACCTCACTTAATGCTACTGGATTCCCTCCAAGTATATTCTCCTGTTGCAATACAGCATCGAAGTCCCCTATGATTATCCATGGAATCTGGCAACCCATGCTCATATGGTGTACATATTCCCATAATACTTTCCTCTCATCTCTGAGATTATGTGCATACACAAATGTGACCATGAATACGACTTGCATAGGAATATACTTTACTTGACAAGTTACTGCCTGTTCAATTTCATTTATTATTCTCACCTCATACCATTATGGTTTCCACACTAACACCACTCTACCATTATAATGTGATATATGATTACTATAGTATTGCTACCCTACAAACATAATATTAATAATACTCTCCACCTTATTTCTTTTTAATCTTGTTTCTAGTAACCCAATTAATCCAACATTCTGGTCATTACAGAAGAGTTTTACCTATTTCTCCTTATTGAGGCCATTAAGGCCTCTTGTATTCCAACTCATTAGCTTAACCATCCCCCATAGGGAAAATGGTACCACCCCATCCTTCCTTCCCTTCATTAGCAACACTTGTTCCTGCCTTATCCTTCCCCAGGTTCTGAAAAGTATTTGCCACAGGAACCACTGAATATGTTTGCTTAACCACATTATTCTATTTATGTGGTTGGATCCATCCATGTTGCCCTCTCCTATGATTCTGCCTTTGCCATCTACCATGCATATCTTACCTCCCCATTTCATTAACTCCCTTATCCTCATGTACTGTCACAATACTCTCCTCATTCTCAGCATTATGTTGTGCTACCATTTATGGTTGTTTACTTCCCTCTTGTTCCTTTCCCTCCATTGCTGTCTTATTTTTCCTACAAATATCCTTTGTATGCCCATATTTGTTGCAACTAGAGCATATAGAAGGCTTTCATTCATATGTTACCCTTTGTTCAATCACATTACCTTTATCATTTCTGAAGTAAATTACCTCTGGCAATTTTTCACCCAGTTCCACTTCCACCAGCAACTTTGCAAAGTTCAGTCCAAGTTTCTTCTCAATATTCTTATCCACCATGAGAGGCTTCCCAACTAAGCTGCTAATTTTACTTAAACTCTTTGCACTCCAATACTTAAAGTCTAATCCCGATAATTTGACCCAAATAGGTACTGAAAATAATTCTTCTCGAGTGAATTCTATGTCTGCATTCCAAGCCTTCACTATGAATGGTTTGTTATCAAAGTGGTATATCCCCCCTTGAATAACTTCATTCTTCCCCTCCTCATTCTCAAATCTGACCAACACTATGCCATTCTTCATCATTACTATTTTGTTTATACCTAATTTCCCCCAGTTCCTCTGTATGTATCTATTAAGCACTGCAAATGAGGGTGTGCTCCTAATACATAGTACACTATAGCATTCCTCCAGTATTCAATCTCTGTAACAATATCATCATCCTCAATCTCCACTATCCTCTGTTCCCCCACAGTTGTAGGGTTTACAATCTCAAGCTTAAATCCAACATTTGTTATTTTTGATATATCAAAATTATCCCACACAGATGCCCTAGATTCCGATTCCTTACCTGCATTTTTCTCAATAAGTTCAACTTCATCGGCCATGATCGTCTCCCCCCTGAACCCAAGGTTTTTGTTGTTTCATTCCAATTCTCCACTCTCTCCTTCACCAGTATATTCTTCTGCACTTTTGAGCTCAATTTACTCCCCTCACTTCCAGAATTGATTACTAATTCAGCTGAATTTTGTTGCAATTCTGGCGAATTTACCACTTTTTCGCTAATGGCTTCCATCACTGTTACATTAAGCTTTGAGCTGTTAACCTCAGAAATCCTTTTCACATGGCCACCGCCCTGGTTCCCACCCTTTCCTGCACTCGTCGCACCCAAATTCATCGTCGCAATTGTGGTTTTTGGTCTCCTGCCCATGGCGGCGTACGTTTATGCTAACGTGCGCTGAGAGAGTTTCAAACCAGCCATATTTTCCTATTTTTATTATTATTCACATATTCCATGCCTATTTAGAATTTCTGTATTTTAATATTGGCCTATAGTAAGTGTCAATGTCGATCCCTCGTCACTACTTCTTCGAGATTAGCTTGAATACTTACTGGGTACATATTATTTATGTACTCACGCTACACTTCTGCACTAATCGTGCAGGATCTGAGGCAGGAGTATCTGGCAGTCATTCATGCGCGCACCCACGTTACTTCGAGGCTTAGTGGTGAGCTCCTCTCTAAGGCCGTTCTGCAGCACAACAGTCTCTCTTTTGTATTTACTTTTTGTCTACTCTATTTCAGACAATAGCTTAGTATTTTGTATACTCTACTAGTTGATCG
Organism: Nicotiana tabacum; assembly: GCF_000715075.1. Taxonomy (NCBI): domain Eukaryota; kingdom Viridiplantae; phylum Streptophyta; class Magnoliopsida; order Solanales; family Solanaceae; genus Nicotiana; species Nicotiana tabacum. The sequence goes on along the minus strand of NC_134088.1, from coordinate 108,631,376 downwards.
TACACTTGTGACACCAGGTCTTGAAAACATGCTAGTAGACTTCATGGCTTTTGAACATTTATTTCACTGCATTTGCTCTCTCATTAGTTTTCGCTTTACTTTATTAAAATTTTCAATTCTCACTTATTTAATAAACGAAAATTAACTACTTTGAAATTATTAAAAAGAATAAATACACGGCTAATTCACCGTTGGTTTGCCTAGCGACGACGTTGGGTGTCATCACGACTTATAAGGAAAATTGGGACATGACACACAACAGCCCTACTCCACTGCAGCCTTATGTAAGAAAGACAAATGCATCTATATTGCATTTCCATATCCTATGTGGCGACTTAGACCAAGGGACCACAACCCGAGTGGACACACACAATAGACCTCCCAATCACTTTTTAGTTATGAAAATCTCTCATTCTCTTAAAAATTTCAGAGCTTCGGATAACACATAAATAGGAAAGAACCTTACCATTCCACACCCTCATGGCCCAAAATTTCTGAAGGACAATACTCTAAGGTCTCAAGGATATCACTGTAATTAATGTTAAGAAGTTTCAATTTTAACCCGTATGTCACAATAGTTCTCTGAAAGATTCGTGCATTCTAAACGAGAACAATGAGACACGTTAAATTTCATGATTCGAATTTAAAAGTTATAAGTAAACTTTTTTGAGAAACTTTTTCTTTCATAGTGGTTTTTAGAAGGAAAAAAAAGTGTGTACCATTAAGGAATTAATATCACCAATCATTAAGTACTTTTTCTTAATTTGCACGATTATTTTGTAGAGTATTTCTTAATCAATCTAAATAGGTTTTACACCTCACTTTTACTACTGCAAATCATGTTGTTGTCAAAATCCAAGAAACCGTACCCTTGTGCAGATACGAAACACAAGCAAATTAGTACTATATTTTTCTAGACTAGAATTGGGGTTCTTCAAGTATATTGCAATCTCAAGAAATGATGTGTTATCAAATTAAAGAATAACATCTTATTTTACTATGAAACCATATAATAGTTCTTTTAGTACTCCTTTATAATTACTATTATATTAATAACTACTAGAAGTATGTGTTTTTCGACAGACGTTCTTATTGAAATTCTATTGAAAATCCGTGAGAACTAATTTTTGATAGGGATTAGGAAGGGTAATAAAGTTTTATATGTAGTATAGAAAGGTAAAAATTCTTTTTCGGAATTTTTTCGTTCCTATACAATATTTGAAATTTATTTACCAAAATTATTCTAAATTGGTATATTATCCGCCCTAAACAAGGATTGCTTGCCATTTATATACAATCCATTATTAGTGTCTTAAAGTAGGAGATTCGGTTATAGCATTTTTCTTTTTTCTCTCGTATCTTCTTTCCGTATTCTCTCCGCCTCTCTTCATGTACAATCCACAGTTAATACCTTAAATCAAGAGATATTGTTACACCCGAATTTATAATCCAAAAATATCCAGTTGTGATCACAAGCAAATTAAAACGAGATCAAATGAGAAAGTCACAAATAAAACGATACAATAAATTACGTTTCAAATTAGTACTAGTCAATCGCGACTGTCAAAAAATAAAAACATAAAAATAGAGAAAACATAATACTATCATCCAATCAATATATGGCCTTTAATTGTTAAGTTTACTTGACGGCAATGTACCTCTCAAAATCTAGATAGGGATAACACTACTAAAAAACTGTCAAAAAGCGTCCTCGACCGAAATCGAACAAAAGCCAACCGATTTTCGATCATTTTCAATTCGTCGAAAAAAAAATGGCCGCAATTGGAGAGCGACCGCAGTCAGTCGATATTTCCGACCGAAGTCGATCGGTAATTGTCAATGCACTTGGACCAAGTTATCTAATACAAAATAATCTTATCGACCGAATTCGATCGGTATTTTTAAAAATAATTTTTAATTATTTTTACATTAGCGACCGACGTCGGTCGGAATTTTAATTATTTATTTTTTTAAATTGTTCAATTTCGACCGATTTCGATCGGAATTATTAAAATTTAAAATAAAAAATTACGACCGAAGTCGGTCGGTATTATTAAAATATTTAATATATAAAATCAAAAATTCCGACCGAAGTCGGTCGGTAAATTTAAATTTCTGAAAAATCAAATGAACATTTCCGACCGACGTCGGTCGATAGGCGGTCGGTTTTCTGGGTACTTTTTTGGCATAATACAGTTGTTTTATAGCCGCACCACCTGCCAACAACCAATCACATATAATGATAGCATTACATTGAAGTTATTCAACTAATAACAATAACAACAACAATAATAACAATAATAACAACAACAATGACAACTATTAAAACTATATTATTAACAAAACATCATCTACGTCTTCATTAAACTATATTAACAAAATATCATACCCAACAACAAAACGTTTCATAAGTTAAAAGTTCAAACACCATTCAATGAGTGTTTTGTATTGCATCACCTCCATCTTCACTACTAGAAGTTTCATCGTCGGCATAGTTCGAAGGATCACGACGAGAATAATTAGCATCTGGGGAAGGCTCACGAGACCGTGGAATGGGGAAAGCACCACTAGTAAGAAAATTGGCCAGCTGACCTTGAAGAAGATTAAATTGTTGGTCCCTCTTTTTTAGCTGAACTTGAAGGGTATTAAATTGTCTATCTCTCTTTTGCTCTCTAGCCTTTGTCTCTTCAAGCTCTACTGTCAGCTTTGCGATCTTCTTCTCTATAGACGAGATAGTCAACCTATCAATTGCCTCGCCTTGGACGGAAGTGCCTATACCTTGCAATCCAGCCTTGTAGCGCCAAAATGATCTCTCTGGAAGGCCGTATGCTATCCCTTTTTTAGGACCACCGACAATATCCAACCATATCTTCTGTGCTTCTTCGTCTAAAACAGGTGGTCGCTCACCTTGCTCATTCGGTGGTAAAAATAATTAAATATTAGTGCTATAAGTTGTAGTATTAGATTAAAACTTAAGTTGTAGCAACAACAACATATACTCGATCAGATCACACAATTGGAGAATATATATATATATATATATATATATATATATATATATATAGTATATGTGTGTGTATGTGCGTGTGTGTGTATATATAATTTAGGATGTTATATATATGTAGATTGTAAGTAACAATAATTAATCTATAAGTGTTTGACCATTTTGACCGCTAATACCGATCGATTTCGATCGGTAACTTATTTAAAAATAAAATGTATAGTGCTATAAGATGTAGTGCTATATTAAAACTTAAATTGTAGCAACAACAACATATACTCGGTCAAATCACACAATTAAAAAATATATACACACACACATAAATTAGAATTTAGGATAATATAGATATATGTAGATTGTAAATAACAATAATCTATAAGTGTTTGATCATTTGGACTACTAATACCGATCGATTTCGGTCGGTATTTTTATAATTATATTAAAAGTAATTTTTTATTATCAAAAAAATAATTGACGCAGGGCGAAAAAAATAAATTAGAATTTTCGACCGACATCGGTCGGTATTTTATAATTATATGAAAAATAATTTTTTATTATAAAAAAATATTTGATGCAGGGCGGGAAAAAATAAATTAAAATTTTCGACCAACTTCGGTCGGTATTCTATAATTTTTTTAATTTTTTATTTCTTTTGTATATAGTATGCAAGTCTGACCAGGCTTTGGTCAAAGATTGACTATTTTCCGACCGCAGTCGGTCAAAAATTTCAAATGTGTCAGATAAAGCAAACTTTTTTTTTGTGGGACCACATTTTTCGACCGATTGCAATCGATATTTTCATTTAAAATTTGTTATTTAATATTTTCGATCAATTTACTTCTTTTCCGACCGATTTCGATCGATATTATTTCTGACCAATTGCGGTCGGTATGCTCTGGATGCTTTTTGACAGTTTTTTAATAGTGTAATAAGCCATGTAATCTTGCATTTTTCTTTTCGGACTTTGAAGCTGGCACTATTCCAACGAGAGATTAAGTAAAAAAAGGGCCAAAAATCGTCAATATAAGAGAATATTAGTGTAATACTAATCCTTAAACGAAAATTAATTTGGTAAATGAGAAAGTCACAAATAAAACGATACAAGAGAGGAAGAAATGCTAATCATGATCAGATGATATTAAACTATAATTTCTATATTAGTCAGTTTAATTAGTATGAAGAAATTGTGACTAATGTACTACCCAGTTAAATATAACTACAACAACATACAATTTAAATTCGGTATTTTCCATCACTAACAGTCATTAAAAAGTTGTAAACTTTGAATTCAAATTCGGCATCCAGAACAATATATGGTACAACAACATACAAATTTAAAAATAAATTTAATACAAATTGATATATCTACAACAACATGCAACCTAAAACAAATTTCATACAACTAATTATATAGTATACACTTATTTACAACTTATCTACAACTTTCATACACTATTTTTACCCAGTTAAATACATCTACAACATCATACAACTTAAATATAATTTTCATACAAATTTTATACAATATGACTTTTGTATGTATTTTGTATCTGATTTATATATATTTTGTATATGGCGTGTTCTTCTTCCTCTATAAAATTCCAATCAAAACTTCCTCTCTTAATACAATTTTGATACATATCAATAACTTTATATAAAAAGATAGTATTAAAAACTTGTTGCGACCAAACACACTCACGCAAGTATACGTGGTCGTCAAGTAATAGAGTAGTGAATAAAGTATCGTTCCCACGAAGACTTATGATTAACTTTTGACTAATTCAAACTCGAATAGCTTATTGATTCAAGCGATTTCTTATAAAATAGATAATTGTCTAATTTACTACCTAACGACTATCAAGTAATGAAATACTAGAAATCAACACAACACTTAAATAGTTTTAAATAATAATCAATGGGGGATGATATTCCAGGGTCACGGGTTATCTAACAATCATGTTGCATTCTTAGCTTAAAATAACTAATTGATTTACCTGGATTGTTGGTTGACAGGGTTGATATTACTCATAAGAATCTGTCGAACCCTTACTCGCCTATTCAAGCTAACTTAATACCTATATGTCTATGGAATTAAGATTAACATGCACGCATTTACAATTCCTGTATTGCAACCGAGCAAGGCAATTAGGTATATGTCTATCCTAATTGCGAATCCATTCCCCGATGCCCTAGTTTAAGACTTTGCTCTATTCGATTCTATATGCAATCTAGAGTTCCCACTTTCGAGTTCAACTATAGATTCGTAGATAGTATTTCACTGTTAGCTACTCAGCAAAATAATTAAAAACAGAATTAAATAAATAACCCAATATGATAAAATCAACTTTGTCAAATTAAACTTCAAACATCAACATTCATGTATACCCATGACCCTAGAACAATAGGGTTCTTAGCCACTCATGTTCATGCAATCATCAAATAATTCACAAGAGTGCATAATAATCAATAAAAGAAGGAAAAATAAGAACTCGAGATGAATTCCGTGGTTCCCCAGCTTTTTCGTGGCTTGTTTTCTCTTCCCCTTATGTTAGATGCCCTAAAGGAGGCGTTTTTGGCTTATATATTGCGTACAAAAGTCGTGGGCCAAAGTTCTCCTATTCCTAGTCCAAATCGGCTTCAGGGATTGATGCTAGGGTGGATGCGACGCATCCACCTCGTCCTCCATTTCTCAGCTTTGCATGCAAGGGTGGATGCGACGCATCCACCCTTTGTTCCTCCATCTCAGCTTTCCCCAGGTGCGGATGCTAAGGTGGATGCTATGGGCCGACTTCACTGCTAAGGGTGCACGAAATCTGATATTTTTCTAGATTGGATGCGACGCATCCAACCCCTCTTCCTCTGGCTAGAGCACCCTTTCTTCATATTTTTGCACTCTAAACTCCTTAAATCATCACACACAATTCAATTAGTCATAAAACCAATAATTAAACCATGTTGGATATTTTAAAGATCAAATAGCATCAAAAAGCGGTTAAAATATGGGTAAAGTAATATCTACACATATCGAAATATGCCCAACATCACCATCCCACACTTAAACCTTTGTTCGTCCTCGAACAAACCATCACTATAGTAGACGAAACAAAATTAAGCTCTTGTCATTCAAAGCACTCTACACCTATCACCATGGTTATTTGTAACAATTAGGCTCTAGAATATAAATCATATACCCTTCCCTTTACTTATGTCATTCTTTAAAAATATTTAAACAAAGACAACATGCTCACAACAACCCTAACCTCAAAAACTGACTCAATGTCACAATGCATTCATAGCTTGAACACCCAACATCATAGAGAAGTCTAATAATATTATCTATCCCTCGTGAAACCATGTGCCCTCACAACAAGAACAAGAGAGCGAGTTCAATCCATACATTCGAATCTCATGATCAAATATATTTTAATGACTCACATATATCAAAGAAAATCGCTCACTCTCACAAAGAAGTCACATGCATGCAATTGGTACCATAGGCTTGCCCTTAATGTAAATCTCTACTAATGTAAGCTCGCTCGATCTAAAATCAATTAGGACTTTTTCATGGTTGTAATGTGGGCTAAGGGACGGGTAGGATATATTTTAGGAATAGTGACTCAACCTCCTAAGCACTTTAATACATCACCAAATAACTTAAGCGCAAATTCTTCAACACCACTTCAATTTCACAAATAATATCACCCCCAATAATATTTCCTCTTTCTTTAAGCACTAGTTTAATTCATTCCCACTAGCAAGAACAAGATAACAATTTATTCACCTATATTTATTAAAAAAAAAAAATTCGCTAGTGGTGTATTATTTTACAAAACAAGTGCACCTTTCTTCCTTTCATTGGTTCCACTCAAAAGTCACCCCACACTTAGTTTCTTCTTACTTCTTTTAGCGCTCATCTAACAATTAAAGTGCTTTAAGAGGTAAAAGGATCAAAACAATGTCAATTAAGAATAAAAAGGGTATAGGCTTGTAATGTGGGTACCAAATAAAAGTCAATAGGCTCAAACTGGTTAACTAGGGATAAATTTTATGTATGATAAGCAATAAGCTCAAAAAGATCAAAGAAAGCCTAAAATCATTTTTCAAACCGAGTATCACCTCAAATTTCGCTTCAACTCACATACCGGGCAAGTTCTAGACACAAGTACAATACATGGACTACACAAAAACCTCACCACACATGACTCACTAAGGACGATCACATTCCGACTCTCAAACAATGTAAGTATTCACGGAGCAACGAGATATTAAGCATTAAGCACAAAGTGAACATAAGTCATGTAAATGAGACATAGGTGTCACAAAACATGCTATCCAATTTATAAAGGCTTCATGATCAATTTTAAAATATAGGAAAGGCACTACACATGCCAAAGCCTGAATATGCTACTATCAAACAAGTCAAGAGCCCCTAGGAATCTCATATTTCTTCCTCCATTTATTTTTCTAACTCTAATCTATTCTAAAAGAAAATTACTACCCGATTCAAAATACATCCCATGAAAAAGAACCGAGACACAAAGAAAAACCACAGGGGATTATTACTACCTAAATTTTTTTTTTTTACTAATTACTCAAGGCTACTACTCTATTTTTTTGTGCTTTTCTTTAGTTTTCTGTCAATCTCCTAATATTAACACTAATTTCAAGAATAAAATGAAAATTTTTTTGTATTTTTTTCTAAGGACCTTAATCCCTCGAGAGAACTGTCCGTCGTCGGGAAAAGTCCTCTATTTTCTGATTTTTTTTATTTTTTTTATTTTATATATAAGGTTACTTACTACGACTAGACACAATAATCAACTGAGAGTTACTCCATATAGATGAATTTACCAACTATTACAGGCCATTAATCCAGTGAATATTACAGCCCCTAACAGTCAAAATCAATAAAAATTATAACAGTTAAGTACATTCATCCACACAAAAAATATGAATAACCCCCACCCCACACTTAGAACTGTGCGTTGTCCCCAATGCACACAAATAAGGTAAAGTAGAGTGAGAAGAAACTCCCTCAAGTCAAGGTGGAAGGCTCATCCGCAGTCTGTGGAAGAGCATCGGCATCCATGGAATTCATCAAGACCCCCTCTGGCCTTGCAATATCATCCTCACGCATAGGGAGAGCTGTCATTATCCTATCATCACCAACTGGAGCTGATTCTGTAGCAGGTGGTACAGTGACCTCAGTAGGCCTGGTGTGTGGAGCCTCAGGGACTATAAGAGGAACAGGAGTGGATGGTCCGGCAGTGGACGATGCAAGCAGTTGTGAGATGTCTCTATCTGCACGTTGAACCAGAGCTCTGAGGAGTAATGATATCTCCCTCATCATCGTGGCCTGCTCAGTCTGGACTCGGCTTAGATCCGCACGAGTCTGACTCAACTCGTCTTTGGTGGCACTCAACTCTACACGAGTCGCTATCAACTCAGCCTTGTTCTCTTGCATATCCGCTTGCATTTGCTCAAACAACTGTTGAATGGTGAGCTTAGAAGACCTTCCCTTGTTCGGCTCTAGTACCTGAGTAACATCATATGGCCCTGGAGCTTTAGGCTCAATGTCGTCATTCTCCTTGTCCCATAGTACTCCCATCTCTATCAAGAAAGCTGATAGGGTATTTGCAAAGAACAACCTCCACTTGTAGTTCATCCTGGTGCGCTACATTTGGTCATGCATGATGGCTCCCAAGTTGAGCGGTATCCCCTCCAATAAAGCATACAATACTAGTGCTCGGTGTCGAGGGACATCAGTTTTGTGTTGGCATGGCATCAGGCGGTTGCATATGAAATTCAGAGCCACACGTGCTAACGCACTCATGAATTCCTTGGCCATAGAATGGTACTCCATACTCCCATGCTTCCAATTTGCATCCTTCCTGGTAGGGCATAGGACAGACTTAATGTGTGCATAATCAGGTGCTTTGCATATGGAGTCAAACCTATCTGTTAGTGTGTGTGGCACCCCTAAGAAATTATTCAGAGCTTCAGCTGAGACATTAATATCCACCCCTCGTACTCTCACAATGCTGCCCCTGGAGTGACGCCAATTGGCGTAAAGCTCTCTGACGATAGTGAGATTGGCCTTGCCGTGGCCCTTCAAAATAGGTCCCCATTGTTGCACCTCTCGAATTGATTTTAGAAACTCTGGGTACTTTTTCTTAAGTGCTCCGATGTTGATTGGCTTTTCTGGAATGTATTTCTTTGAACCCAGTATCTTATTATAAGCTCGAAATGCCTTTTCATTAACAAAGCTCTTCTCCCAAGTAGCTCGGTCTATTGGTTCACCCTCATCTTCGTCACTCATGTCGCCAGGTAGAAGCTCATTATCCGAATCTGACTCGGACTCAGATTCTGCAGTAATCTTCTGCTTTCCTTTATCATTCGGGTCACTCTGCTTGGAGGCTTTTCTCTGGTATGTCACAGGTTCTCTTATCTCTATCCCTTTGCTTGGCGGATTTAATGATGTTGTTGTAATACCCTTTTTTAATGTCCTCCTTACTAATGGTTCTTCCTCTTCTTGCTCTGATTCATCAATTAACTGCCTAGTCTGCAGTTCCTTCTCCTTCTCAGTCCGCTTCTTTTTTTTCTTTGGATTTGGAGCACCTGCTGCCTTTCCGGTAGGCTGTTTGGGCGGTTGCTTGTTATTATCTTTGTCTTATTGCTTGGACGGTTTGCTCGTTGCTGCCATTTATGAACCTAAGTACCTGCAATGCAAAGAAATCAACAATTAGTGTATAAAACAGTGAAGTTCAGCTATAAAGCAGTTGCAACAGCTTGCACTTCCAATTATTCGCAGAGTCATGCCATGCAATACTTCATGAAACTATAGCTCATGGCTTTCAGCAGGGATCTGATAACTCTTTTCAAATTATACAAATAAGCATTGCGCTATATAGATATCATTATGCCCAACATGAGGTTTATCCGAGCGACGCTCACTAACCATGTTCAATTGCACATAGCACCTCACTCCCCACACTTATTCTCACGACATATCATTACGCATAGAGCTCACACAATTTAAATCGAGTAACACTTTATAATTCAAGATGTCTAGCATGTGCCGGATGTTCAATTTATTTAGACAATATATCATAGGCTCAAAACATTCCGACAATGCTGTACACAATCAACACAAACGACCTCACACTTATTCACTAGCATATACTAATGTCGCTCGGTTACTCAGACTTCACCGGCGCCTAAATTTACCTCACGGGCAATTCGTCAAACATGTGATATGCAACAGTTATGCCTAGTTCTTTCTATCAGTGGGGTACTTTGACTACCCTCCCAAAATTAACGAGATAAAGGGAATTATAGTTTATCATCTCGCAACCATTACAACTAACAGGAATGATATCCCCAAACCTCAACCTTTTTGAATCACATGTATTACATTTAAATTGGGGAAACTTAACTTAGGGGAATTTGGGGCAGGGGGTCTGTTGCTACCAGCGAGAGAGAGAAGAGAGGAGAGTGAAGAAAAAGAAAGAATGAGGGCGAAGATACATACCTGTCGCGAGAGAAGAGAGGAGATGTGTTTTGTCGCAAGTGAGATGAGAGGGGAGGGTCTGGGCAGAAGGCAATTTTGTGTGTAATTGTGTTTTGGCATAGAATGTGTTAAAATATAACACTTACCTGTGCGTGCGAGCTTGGACGCGACGCATCCCCACTGTTTCTCTAAAATTGGTTGGATGCGATGTGGACGCGATAGGCAGATTTCACTGCCTTGAGCAATTGGTCCGTCAAATTTTTTTATGCTAAGGGGGATGCGACGCATCCGCCCTGTTTTTCCATATCTGGACCCCTTTGTTTTTTTTAAATTATATATATAAAAGATCTGATTCCTAAAAAAAATGAACTAACTAACTTGGGTGGCCTCCCAAGAAGCGCCTGATTTAACGTCGCTGCACGACGCAACACGTTCTTCATGCCTCCACTAAATCCATCGAGGTCTTGTGACGTGCAATGTCACCACCCCAATAGTGTTTTACTCTCTGGCCATTTACCAAGAATGTCGCATTGGAACCCGTATCACGCAATTCCACCGCCCCATGAGGTTTCACACTAACCACTTCAAACGGACCCGACCATCGAGATTTAAGCTTTCCTGTAAAAAGCTTTAGCCTTGAATTAAACAAGAAAACTTCTTGACCTGGCTCAAACTCACGTTGTTGGATGTGCTTATCATGCCACCTTTTGGTCTTTTCTTTATACAATTTGGCATTTTCATACGCATGCAATCGAAACTCATCAAGCTCGCTGAGTTGTAGCAATCTCTTCTCACCGGCCAAGTCCATCTCCATATTTAGCTTTTTAATCGCCCAATAGGCTTTGTGTTCAAGCTCGACGGGCAAATGGCACGCCTTCCCGTAAACCAACCTGTATGGAGAAGTACCTATGGGGGTCTTGTATGCAGTGCGATATGCCCATAATGCGTCATCCAGCTTCCCGGCCCAGTCCTTTCTATTCCCACTTACTGTTTTCTCCAAAATTTGCTTTACCTCTCTGTTGGAAACTTCTACTTAACCACTCGTTTGGGGATGATAGGCAGTGGAAACCTTGTGCTTAACTCCATATTTTGCAAGAATATTATTCAGCAATTTGTTATAAAAGTGAGTTCCCCCGTCGCTTATCAACACTCTTGGAGTCCCAAAATGTGTGAAAATGTGCTTCTTTACAAAGCTTACCACTACCTTTGCGTCATTAGTAGGAAGAGCAATGGCCTCCACCCACTTAGAAACATAGTCGACCGCCACCAAAATGTACCTGTGCCCATTAGAATATGGGAACGGTCCCATGAAATCAATCCCCCAAACATCAAAAAGCTCTACTGCCAGAATATTTTGCAAGGGCATCTCGTGCTTCCTCGTGATTGTAGCACTTTTTGGGCGGTTCTATCCCCGCCGTGATGACCTCCATATGGCGAAGCATGGCAGTCATGCAGTATAGCATTCATCTCTTCCTCAGGAACACACCTTCGCACCAACTGATCTGCGCACTGCCTATATAAGAATGGCTCATCCCACATGTAGAGCCTCACATCATGTAAGAATCTTCTTCTATTGTCAGGTGTCAATTCTAGTGGCGTCACCCCACTTGCAATAAAATTCACATAATCTGCATACCATGGGGCTTCACCTGAGGTGACTGCTAATAATTGCTCATCAGGAAATATTTTTTTGATTGACCCTCCTTCAGCTACATGGTTCCGACTTTCTAATCTGGATAAGTGATCAGTCACTTGATTTTCTGTCCCTTTTCGATCTCGGATCTCTAAGTCAAATTCTTGCAAGAGGAGGACCCAACGAATCAGCCTCGGCTTGGCGTCTTTCTTTTCAAACAAGTATCTGATAGCTGAATGATCTGTGTAGGCAATGACTTTGGTTCCCACTAGATAGGATCTGAACTTGTCAAACGCCCACACCACTACAAGCAACACCTTTTCAGTAACTGTATAATTCATCTGAGCTGGATTCATAGTTTTGCTCGCATAATAAATGGAGTGAAAGATTTTATCCCTCCTTTGCCCCAAAACCGCTCTGATTGCTATGTCACTTGCATCGCACATCAACTCAAATGGTTGTGCCCAATCTGGGCCAATGATAATTGGTGCAGTCACCAATCTTCCCTTCAGCTCCTCAAATGCTTTCAGACATGCATCATCAAACTTGAAGGTGACATCTTTCTCTAGAAGCCTGCATATCGGAGAAGAAAGTTTTGAAAAATCTTTAATGAATCGACGATAAAAACCTGCATGGCCCAAGAAACTACGAATGCCTTTGACAAATGTCGGTGGGGGCAATTTTTCAATCGCCTTCACCTTTGCTTTATCCACCTGTAGACCATCTTTTGACACCTTGTGCCCCAAAACTATACCTTCACGTACCATGAAATGGCACTTTTCCCAGTTTAGCACCAAGTTCGTCTCTTCACACCTAGCAAGCACTTTATCAAGGTTCATCAAACAATTATCAAAAGAACATCCAAACACAGAAAAATCATCCATGAACACTTCTACAAATCTTTCAACCATGTCAGTAAAAATAGCCATCATACACCTTTGAAAAGTTACAGGTGCATTACAAAGACCAAAGGGCATTCTCTTGAACGCATATGTGCCATAAGGACACGTAAATGTAGTTTTCTCTTGGTCCTCTGGGGCTATAGCAATCTGATTATACCCCGAATAACCGTCCAGGAAACAGTAGTATTCCTGGCCAGCTAAACTATCAAGCATTTGGTCAATAAAGGGAAGGGGAAAGTGGTCTTTCCGGGTGGCATTATTCAATTTTCTATAATCTATGCAAATTCTCCATCCAGTGACAGTTCTTGTAGGAATTAAGTCATTATTTTCATTAACTACTACAGTCATCCCCCCTTTCTTTGGCACACATTGAACGGGGCTTACCCATTTGCTATCAGAGATTGGAAATACAATACCTGCATCAAGCCACTTAATCACTTCTTTTCTTACCACTTCTTTCATGATTGGATTTAGTCGGCGTTGATGCTCTACACTTGGCTTGTGTCCGTCCTCCATGAGGATTTTATGCATGCAGAAAGCTGGACTAATGCCTTTAATGTCAGACATTGTCCACCCAATTGCTCGCTTGTGCTCACGTAGCACTCTCAATAGCTTTTCTTCCTGCAATTTAGACAAGTGAGAAGAAACAATAACAGGTAAAGTGTCAGAACTACCCAAATAAGCATATTGAAGGTGAGGGGGTAGGGGTTTAAGCTCCAATTTTGGAGCTTCTTCAATTGACGGCTTTGGAGGAGGCCCACTTGGCCTATTCAAGGGATCAAACGGGTGTATTCTTTGCATGTAAGCACATGATGTATCTAGGATATGCATCATCTTCTCAACCTCATCATCAATCATCAAGCTATCGAACAACATGATTGCTTTTTCTAGAGAGTCGTCTAGATATACACTCGTGTCAAGAAGTTGCTCATCCACCTCTACAACAGATATCATAGAGAGCTCCTCATAGTGGCGGGGAAGTTGGATTGCTTTGTAGACATTGAAGACTGCTTCCTCGTTGTCCACCCTCATAATCATTTTCCCTTCTCTCACTATAATTATTGCATCACCAGTAGCCAAGAGAGGTCGTCCCAATATGATTGAAACTTGTTCATCAGCCTCAAAATCTAGAATAATGAAGTCAGTTGGGAAGATAAATTTCCTAATTTGCAGCAGCACATCTTCAATCACTCCTTCAGGGTAGGCTATGGACCTATCAGCTAATTGCAATATCACAGTGGTTGGTCTTGGAGCTCCCAGACCCAATTGCTTAAACAAGGACAATGGCATCAGATTTATGCTCGTACCCAAATCACAAAGAGCACGACCCACATCAATATTACCGATTCGCACTGGAATGGTGAAGCTGCCAGGATCCTTAAGCTTTTGAGGAAGCTTGTTTTGGACCCTTGAAGTGCACTCCTCAGTAAGTGCAACTGTCTCGAACTCAGTCAATTTCCTCTTGTGAGCCACTATATCTTTTATGTACTTTAGCATACTTTGGAATTTCACGAAGTACATCCACTAATGGAATATTTAATTGAACCTGACTCAACATAGAGAGAAATTTGTTGAACATGCGATCGTCATTCTTTTTCTGCAATCTCTGGGGGAAAGGTGGTGGTGGCCTTGTAGCCTCCATTCGCTCTGAACTTGCATCATTTTTCTTTGACTCGTGTATTGCCTTAGGGGTCAGCTCCCCCTCAGGTATAGGTTTGTCCTTTCTCTTCTTTGGCACTTCCTCTAGTTCTCTCCCGTTTCTGAGTGTAACTGCATTAACTTGAGGGTTCTTCTCTGTATCACTGGGAAGAGAGCCTGTAGGTCTAGTATTTTGATTTGCTGCCAACTGCCCCATTTGCCTCTCAAGATTTCTGAAATCGGTCCTGAGCTGTTGATTGTCAAGTAACAACTTTTTTAGCAAGTCATTCGTACTCTCTTCTGTTTGTTAGGGTGGCTTCTGAGGCTGATTGAAATTTTCTTGAGGCCTATACTGATTCTGATTCTGTTGATTTCCGCCCCATGAGAAGTTAGGATGATTTCTCCAATTTGGATTGTAAGTGTTCCCATATTGTGCATGCTGATTCATCAGACCTCTGTTTTGTTGCCCCACATAGTATATAGATTCAGGATTCGTGGGGCACGTGTCACTCATATGACTGTCACCACATAGTTCGCAGCAAATAGACATTTGTTGTACATGTTGCATCTGTTGTGTTTGTTGCATTGTCATTCTGTTCATCTGATTTGCCAGCTTTGCAATATCTGCTCTCATGGCTGAGACGTCATCAAGCTCAATCACCCCGGCTCCCTTCTGTTTAATTGCTCTTCTTGCGTCCCCATCTCCTTGCCAATTACGGTCATTAGCAGTGAAGTTATTTAGCAAGAGTTGTATTTCACTATACGGACTTGCCATACAACTACCCCCACAAGCTGAATCAAGATTCATCTTTGATGCCTCGTCTAGCCCATCAACAAAAGTGTGACCCAATACCTCATCAGTCTGACAATGATGTGGGCAGTCTCTGAGTAGCTTCTTGTATCTTTCCCAAGCTTGACGGAGTGTCTCGCCATCCCGTTGTTGGAACCCAAGAATTTGGCTCCTTAGTGATTTTGTCTTCTTAGTAGGGAAAAACTTGATTAGGAATTTCCTTGCTAAATCATCTCAAGTGTGGATTGAGTTCGCAGGCTCCTTTTGCAACCATTCCTTAGCTTCCCCCAACAATGAAAAGGGAAATAGTGTCAGCCTGACATAGTCCTTGGAAATGTTCGGATAATTGTAAGTGTCCGTAATTTCCAAGAAGTTCTGAATATGCCTCTGCGGGTCTTCATGAGATAGACCCACATATTGCCCTGTGGACTGAATCAGCTGTACCATGTACTGTTTGAGTTCATAATGCCCCGTGATATCAGGCTTTATGATAGCCTGAGTCATATTAGCAAGATTGGGCCTTGCAGCTTCTATCACCGGACGCTCCTCATTACCTGCCATCTCTATTGGCTGTGGTTGAGCTACAATGTCCAACTCTCTTTTTATTCTCGTTCTAGCTTCGACTTCCCTCCTTACTCTATGAAGTGTTCGTTCAATCTCTGGATCAAAAGGAAGGAGGTTGTTTGCACTTCTACTTCTCCGCATTCAAGAGAAGATTCTGCGTTAACACAAACAAGGCAAACTGTTGATTAAAACTTGAACTAATAAGTAATAAAAGCTTAACTCAGTCAAGTAGCTAATTTCTAAGTCCCCGGCAATGGCGCCAAAAACTTGTTGCGACCAAACACACTCACGCAAGTATACGTGGTCGTCAAGTAATAGAGTAGTGAATAAAGTATCGTTCCCACGAAGACTTATGATTAACTTTTGACTAATTCAAACTCGAATAGCTTATTGATTCAAGCGATTTCTTATAAAATAGATAATTGTCTAATTTACTACCTAAAGACTATCAAGTAATGAAATACTAAAAATCAACACAACACTTAAATAGTTTTAAATAACAATCAATGGAGGATAATATTCCAGGGTCACGGGTTATCTAACAATCATGTTGCATTCTTAGCTTAAAATAACTAATTGATTTATCTGGATTGTTGGTTGACAGGGTTGATATTACTCATAAGAATCTGTCGAACCCTTACTCGCCTATTCAAGCTAACTTAATACCTATATGTCTATGGAATTAAGATTAACAAGCACGCATTTACAATTTCTATATTGCAACCGAGCAAGGCAATTAGGTATATGTCTATCCCAATTGCGAATCCATTCCCCGATGCCCGGGTTTAAGACTTTGCTCTATTCGATTCTATATGCAATCTAGAATTCCCACTTTCGAGTTCAACTCTAGATTCGTAGATAGTATTTCACTATTAGCTACTCAGCAAAATAATTAAAAACAGAATTAAATAAACAACCCAATATGATAAAATCAACTTTGTCAAATTAAACTTCAAACATCAACATTCATGTATACCCATGACCCTAGAACAATAGGGTTCTTAGCCACTCATGTCCATGCAATCATCAAATAATTCACAAGAGTGCATAATAATCAATAAAAGAAGGAAAAATAAGAACTCGAGATGAATTCCGTGGTTCCCCAGCTTTTTCGTGGCTTGTTTTCTCTTTCCCTTATGTTAGATGCCCTAAAGGAGGCGTTTTTGGCTTATATATTGCGTACAAAAGTCATGGGCCAAAGTTCTCCTATTCCTAGTCCAAATCGGCTTCAGGGATTGATGCTAGGGTGGATGCAACGCATCCACCTCGTCCTCCATTTCTCAGCTTTGCATGCAAGGATGGATGCGATGCATCCACCCTTTGTTCCTCCATCTCAACTTTGCCCAGGTGCGGATGCTAAGGTGGATGCTATGGGCCGACTTCACTGCTAAGGGTGCACGAAATCTGATATTTTTCTAGATTGGATGCGACGCATCCAACCCCTCTTCCTCTGGCTAGAGCACCTTTTCTTCATATTTTGCACTCCAAACTCCTTAAATCATCACACACAACTCAATTAGTCATAAAACTAATAATTAAACCATGTTGGGCATTTTAAAGATCAAATAGCATCAAAAAACGGTTAAAATATGGGTAAAGTAACATCTACACATATCAAAATATGCCCAACATCAGTATTAATAACTTAAATACAAATTTTATACAATGATTCATACATTCTATAACTATTTTTTAACTTTCATATAACACTCAAATAAAAGAAATACATATAACTACAACATAATACAATTTACATACAATTATAATACAACTTGACTATAATTTTGTAAGTATATTGTATGTCATGTGTTCTTCTTCTTCTTCTTCTTCTTCTTCTTCTTCTTTGAGTTTCAATCTGAAATTCAGCCAAAATCAAGTCTAATCTTCACCAAGCACCCTCAAAATTGAGATATAAACTCCAAACAATATTCCCAATTGTTTGCAACAACACCCAAGCCAAACAAATAATATTTTTTGAAAACCCAAATTCGAATTCAAAGCTTCAAAGCTTTTTAATGACTGTCAATGGTAGAGAGTCAAATACCTTCAAAATTTATTGATTGAGAATTTCAATTTGAACACCAATTGTGCAACATGAAAGGAAAAATTCTAAGTTAAAACTCTATATTAAAACGATTAAAATCTATTGATGAATTCCATTAAAAATATATATAACATGAAAGGATAAAAAGTAAAGAACATCAGAGGAAGAGAAATTGGGGAAAGAACATATATAGAACGAGAGATAGAGAGACGGAGAGAGAGAGAGAGAGAGAGAGAGAGAGAGAGAGAGAGAGAGAGAGCGCAAGAAAGAGAGAGAGGCAGAGAGAGAGAACAAGGATTAAAAATAACTGATTCCTTATTCAATTCATAATATAAAGGGATACTCATTTAAAACTAATTTGTATATAATTGGTAAATTATATATAGCCATGTGATTAAGTTAAAATTTGATTAGGGAGGGTAATAAAGTTTTATTTACAGTATAGGAAGGTAAAAATTTCTTTTCTTTTCGATAAGTATATTTTTAACAAACGCGTGTTCTAATAATGTTTTTTTTCTCATATGGAGTTTTAAAATGTATGTTCAAGACATTAATTAGTATTAGATCATTACTGAACGTTTTAAATTCTCCTGTTAATACTCAACACATAATGGTGTTACCTTTGAGATGGAAAAATATTGATCCTTTTATCTGCTTAATTTTTTTTCTCCCAACAATGGCTAGTCCATATACGTAAGAATAATATGGAAACAATGTTTAATTATTCTTTCTAGCCTTTTGGCAGTCAAAAAGAATGTAATTATTTTTAGTAAAAATTCATAAAGTTGAATTCAAAGTTATCACACTATAAATGTTTCTCGTTCCAGGTCCTAAATAGTTACACCTATAATTATTTTGTAAAAATAGCACGGGCTAGCCAGTTTCGGACTGGTAATTAAAAAATAGTAAGTGTTTGCAAAGTTATTGAAAAATAACCACTATTTTGCTACAACACGAAAAGTTCCAGCATAATATACTCGAGATTGGTGCACCTGTGTATGAACTTCCAGCATATTATGTTAGAACTCCAGCACACGGAAAGTTACAGCATAATATACTGGAGATTGGAGCACCTGTGTATGAACTTCCAGCATATTATGTTGGACCAGTATATTATGCCGGAACTCCAGTATATTGTAATGGAATTCCAGTATATTTATACCGGAACTCCATCATAATATACTGGAGTTCCAGCATAATATATTGGAACTCCAGTATATTATGCTGGAAGTTCACATGTAAAAACTTTGAACTCCGGTATATTATGCTGCAATATTTTTCGAATTTTGAACAGTGGTTTCGTTCAGATTTATCTTTACATGAAAAGTGGCTAAATTTTGATTACTTTTGAAAATGTAGCTATTTTTCAATTACCACTTTTAAATCTGGTATATTGAGTAATAAATAATATATTCCTCACATATATAAAATATGCTAGATTTAGAGTACACACGTTGTGCGTGGAACCCTATATTAATGAATATAAGTTTTAAAAAGTTTACATAAATAAAAACTGTGTGGAGTTAAAATTAAATTTAAAGGAAAAATGAACTAAAATCAGTATATTTGTCTTGTATTGTATTTTTTATCTTTATGGTAGTCGATTTATACTTAAAATTAGTAACCAACATACATTATTGTTACTTTAGCCTTCAATTGGTGAACATAAAAAGAATTATGCATCAATTGCAAGGGATTATATATTATACCCAAAAAGTGTAACGACCCGACTTGTCGTGTTTAGAATTAATGTTTCGTTCAGTAACTTAAGGTCTCGAGCAGCTTCGCAATATGTATTATGATCCGCGGGTGTGGTCGAGTTTGATTTTCGGAAGTTTCGGATTTAAATTAAAAGAACAATTCTTATTTAGAAGCTTAAATGGAAAGAGTTGACCGAAGAGTTGACTTTTGAGCAAACGATCTCGGAATGGAACTTTGATGATGTCCATAGCTTCGTATGATATTTCGGACTTAGGCGTGTGTCCGAATTTGGATTTGGAAGTACGTAGGACAATTCGACGAATTTTAGCGAAAGTTGAAAAATAGAAGATTTAGAAAAGTTCGACCGATGGTGAAATTTTTGATAACGAGGTCGGATTTCGATTTCTGAAATTGGAATAGCTCCATTACGTCATTTATGACTTGTGTGCAAAATTTTGAAGTCATTCCGGATTGATTTGATATATTTCGGCGTAAAATATAAAAATTGGAAGATTTGAATAGTCATAATTCGATTCGACGCCCGATTCGTAATTTCGGCGTTGTTTGACGTGGTTTGAAGCCTTAACTAAGTTCGTATTGTATTTTGGGACATGTTGGTATATTTGGTTAAAGTCCTGAGGGCCTCGGGTGGATTTCGGAAGGTTAACAGAGCAATTTGGACTTGAAGAAAGCTGCTAGAAAATGGCAGCAGCTGTTGGAATTGCACCTGCTGAACTATGAGCGCAGGTGCGACCATCGTAGAAGCGAAGATTTTTCCCGCAGAAGTGGCCTCGGCAAGGCTGATGGAGAAATCCGCAGATGCGGCCACAATTGCGCAGAAGCGCAGGTGCGGCCATTATGCTCGCAGAAGCGGAGGCAGTACAGGTGCGCATCTTGGCTCACAAAAGCGAGGCCGCAGATGCGGAAATATGTCTGCAGAAGCGGAAACTGGACAGAATCATAAGGACCAAAAATGGTCATTTTGCCATTTTCGATTTTGGATTTTTGGAGTTCGGATTTGGGCGATTTTGGAGAGATTTTGTCACGACCCAATTTCACCTATAGGTCATGATGGCGCCCAACACTACAGCTAGGCAAGCCAACCAATAATTTAAAATAACCAAGAAAATAAGCAACTCTTAATTCAACCAATGTGTGTGCCAAGACCTGGTGTCACAAGTGTATGAGCATCTAGTAGATTATACAAAACTCCAAATACTGTCTGAAATAAAAATAGACAGAATTAAAAATACAAGAATAGGCACTGGTAGCTGCAGGACGGCTCAGAAAGGCAGCTCACCACTACGCCCCTGGATAACGAGGATGTGCGATGATAGGTCCTCCACTAGTATCTGTCTCAGATCCTGCACAAAAAGTACAGCAAGTGTAGCATGAGTACGTAAACAACGTGTACCCAGTAAGTATCAAGCCTAATCTCGAAGTGATAGAGACGAGATGGCCGACTTTGACACTCACTAAGGGTCAACAATAATAAATGAAATAAATTATAATTATTCAAATCAGCATGATTCACAGAGTTAACAATAATTTATTCAATTAGCAGAAATAATAAAAATCCTTCAAATGCAATAATTTTTAACCTATTAATTAAATCCTTCAATTTCAATAAAACCTCCAATTTATCAAATAGCTTTACGAGCTACAATTCAATTGTCCAAAAATCGTGTAATTATTATTATTATCAAGCACGATTTCTGCCGAGGTCGTACGGCCCGATTCAGAGTTTCGTGTACACTGTCGAGGGACGTGCGGCACGATCCGTAAATGCATTTATCATGCCGAGACGTTCGGCCCGATCCACAAGAAAGGAGGACATTTTCTTATGTACCTCCGGAATAAGAGTATTTATTATAAAATTTATTCGAGAGGATAACAATTTATTTCAATAATTAATTAATCTAAACAAAAATTAAGCATATGAAAATTTCATCTTTTACTACCTTTCATAACAATTCACAATATATACATCAAATAATTTAATTAATAAAGAATACAATTTACACAAGTAATTCATGCTTTGAGTCCTAAACTACCCGGACTTTAGCATTAATAGTAGCTACGCACGGACTCTCGCCACCTCGTACATACGTAATCCCCGCAATTAGCAATAATTATTTAATTTAATCACTTATAGGATAAATTTTCCCCTCACAAGATTAGACAAGAGACTTACCTCAACTTGCTCCAATTTAATCCACTAGAAGGCCCTTTCCTCGATTATCCAACTTTGATTGGCTCGAATCTAACCAAAAATAATTCGATACAATCACTAAAATTTATAGGAATCAATTCTATAAGAAAATACTATATTTTCAATTAAATCCCGAAATTAATTAAAAATTTGTCCGTGGGGCCCACATCGAGAATCCAGCAAAAGTTACGAAATCCGACAACCCATTCAATTACGAGTCCAACCATACCAGTTTCACACAAGTCCGACTCTGAATCGATACCGAAATCTCAAAAATTCGTTTCTATGAGATTTCTAAAATTTCCCAAATTTCAATCTCAAAACACTAATTTATGGTGAAAACAATGATATACTTGTATATATAGACCAAATTTGAGTTAGAATCACTTACCCCCAATGTTTTTCCCTTGAAAATCTGTCAAAAGTCGCCTCTGCTCAAGCTCAAGTTCGTCAAAAATGGCAAATGGGACGAATGCCCTCTCTTATAATCTGCCCAGGCAACCTTCGGAATTGGGCCTCGATCGTGGCCCTCGAGCCTGGGCTTTGGTCATGGCCTCGATCATGGCCTCGAGATTAGGACTCAGTCATGGCCTCGATCATGGCTTCGAGCCTGGGACTCGGTCATGGCCTCGATCATGGCATCGAGCCTGTGCCTTCGATCGTGACCCTCGATCTTGGGTCTTGATCCTGGCCCTCGAGTCTTGCCTTCGATCATGGCCCTCGAGCTGGACCTTCGATCGTGGCTTCGATACACAAGCTCGAGCCTGAGCCTCGTCAACCCTGGGCTCGATATCTGGGCTCGATCACAACCCATAATGTCCAACACAAGAGGAAAAATTGCAGCAGCTTTTTAAGTCCAACTTTTGATCCGTTAACCATCCGAAACACACCCGAGGCCCTCTGGACCTCAACCAAATATACCAACAAGTCCTAAAACATCATACGAACTTATTTGAAACCTCAAATCACATAAAACAATGCTAAAATCACGAATCATGCTCCAATTCAAGCTTAATGAACCTTAGAATTTCCAACTTCTACATTCGATGTCTAAACCTATCAAATCAAGTCCGATTGATCTCAAATTTCACACACAAGTCATAATGACATAACGGAGCTATGAAAATTTTCGGAACTGGATTCCGACCCCGATATCAAAAAGTCAACTCCCTGGTCAAACGTCCAAACTTTAAATTCCTATTTAAGTTATTTCAAGCCTAATTTAACTACGGACTTCCAAATAAAATTTCGAACATGCTCCTAAGTCAAAAATTACCATACGGAGCTGTTGGAATCGTCAAAATTCTATTCTGGGGTCGTTTTCTCAAAATATTGATCGAAGTCAAACTTGGCCTTTTAAAACCAACTTAAGGAGCCAAGTATTCCGATTTCAACCCAAACACTTCCAAATCCCGAACCAACCATCCCCACAAGTCATAAATCATTAAAAGTACATACGGAAAATTTTATTTTAAGGAACAAAGTTCTAAAAGTTTAAATGACCAGTTGGGTCATTACATTCTCCACCTCTTAAACAAACATTTGTCCTCGAACGAGTTTAGAATTGTACCTGGAGTGCGGAATAAGTGTGGTTATCTGCTCTGCATGTTTTCCTCGGTCTCCCAAGTCGCTTCCTCGACTGGTTGGCCCCTCCACTGGACTTTTACTGCAGAAATCTTCTTGGACCTCAACTGGCGAACCTGTTTATTAACAATGGCAATTCTCTCCTCTTCATAACCCAAGCTATTATCTAGCTGAACTGTGCTGAAGTCTAACACATGTAATAGGTTGGCATGATACTTCCGAAGCATAGATACATAGAAAACCGGATGAACTCCCGATAGGCTGGGAGGCAATGCAAGCTCATAAGCAACCTCCCCAACTCGTTTCAACACCTCAAATGGGCCTATAAACCTTGGGCTCATTTTCTCCTTTTTTCCCAAATCTCATGATTCCCTTCATCGGCGAAACTTTCAAGAAAACTTTTTCACCCATCATAAAGGATAAATCACGTGCTTTCTGATCTGCGTAACTCTTCTGTCTGGACTGTGTTGTACGAAGTCACTCCTGAATCAACTTTACCTTTTCCTAGGCATCCTTTACCAAATCAGCACCATATAACTTAGCCTCACCGGGCTTAAACCATCCGATGTACGAACGACATCGCCGACCATATAAAGCCTCAAATGGAGCCATCTTGATACTGGATTGGTAACTGTTGTTATAAGCAAACTCGGCCAAAGGCAAGAAACGATCCCACTGACATCCACAGTCAATCACATATGCCCTGAGCATATCCTCCAAAATCTAAATTGTCCGCTCTGACTGCCTGTCGATCTGTGAATGAAAAGTTGTGTTGAGCTCTACACGGGTCCCCAACTCACTCTGTACTGCTCTCCAGAAATGTGAAGTAAACTGAGGACCTCAATCTAATATGATGGAAATTGGCACACCGTGCAACCGAACTATCTCCTGAATATAAATTTGGGCCAACCTCTATGAAGTATACGTAGTCACAACCGGAATGAAATGTGTTGACTTGGTCAACCTGTCAACGATGACCCAAACTGCATCAAATTTCTGCAAGGTCCGCGGTAACCTAACTACAAAGTCCATAGTGATGCGTTCCCATTTTCACTCCGGTATAGTCATCTGCTGAAGTAGGCCACCTGGCCTCTGGTGCTCATATTTAACTTGCTGACAGTTTAGACACCTCGCTACATGCTCAACAATGTCCTTTTTCATTCGTCGCCACCAATAATACTGCCTCAGGTCACGATACATCTTCATAGCACCTGGATGAATAGAATACCGAGAATTGTGTGCCTCCTCTAGGATATTTTTCCTCAGTTCATCCACATTAGGAACACATAGACGACCCTTGAGTCGTAGAACACCATCCGCACCAATAGTAACTTCTTTGGCACCACCTCGTAGTACCGTTTCTCGAAGAACCATCAAGTGTGGATCATCATAGTGGCGAGCCTTGATCTGTTCAAATAGTGAAGACTGAGCTACCACACATGCAAGAACTCAGCTGGGCTTTGAAATATCCAGCCGCACAAGTCTGTTGGCCAAGGACTGAATATCTGAAGCCAATGGCCTCTCCTCTACTGAAATGAAAGCCAAACTACCCATACTCTCCGCTTTTCTACTCAAGGCGTCTGCAACCATATTTGCTTTGCCTGGATGATATAGGATAGTAATATCATAATCTTTCAATAACTAGAGCCATCTGCGCTGCCTCAAATTTAGGACCTTCTGCTTGAACAAATGCTGCAAACTACGATGATCAGTGTAAACTTCACAAGAAAACCCATATAGATAATGCCTCCAAATCTTAAGAGCGTGAACAATCGCAGCTAACTCCAAATCATGTACTGGATAATTCTTCTCATGGGGCTTCAACTGACGTGAATCATATGCAATAACTCGCCTTTCCTGCATCAATACACAACCCAAACCAATGCGTGAAGCGTCACAATACACTATATATATTCCCGAACCGGAAGGCAATACTAATACTGGTGTTGTAGTCAATGCTGTCTTGAGCTTCTAAAAGCTTACTTCACAATCATCGGACCATCAAAACGGAGCACCCTTCTGGGTTAATTTGGTCAAAGGCGCTGCAATAGATGAAAAACCTTCCACGAATCGACGATAATAACCTGCTAAACCCAGAAAACTCCTGATCTCAGTCGTCGAAGTGGGATGATGCCAATTCTGAACTGCCTCAATCTTTTTGGAATCAACCTTAATACCTTCGCCCGATACAATATGCTCCAAAAATGCTACAGACTCTAGCCAGAACTCACATTTGGAGAACTTAGCATATAGTTTTTGGTCCCACAATGTCTGAAGCACTACTCTCATATGCTGCTCGTGCTCCTCCTTACTGCGCGAGTAGATCAAGATGTCATCAATGAAGACAATGACAAACGAATCAATATATGGCCTGAATACCATGTTCATCAAATCCATAAACGATGTAGGAGCGTTAGTTACACCGAAGGACATCACCAGAAACTTATAATGACCATATCTAGTCCGAAAAGTAGTCTTCAGAACATCTGAATCCCGAATCTTCAACTGATGGTACCCCGACCTCAAGTCGATCTTAGAGAACACCCTAGCACCCTGCAACTGGTCAAAAAGATCATCAATACGCGGCAACGGGTACTTGTTATTAATAGTGACTTTGTTTAATTGGCGATAATTAATACACATCCGCATTGTTTCGTCCTTCTTCTTCACAAATAATACCGGTGCACCCCAAGGCGATACACTCGGTCTGACGAACCCTTTGGCTAGTAACTCCTCAAGTTGCTCTTTCAATTCTTTCAATTCTTTCGGAGCCATGCGATACGATGGGATAGATATAGGCTGGGTATTTGGAGCCAAGTCAATACAAAAGTCAATATCACGATCAGGTGGCATACCTAGAAGATCTGAAGGAAATACATCGAAGAACTCCTGAACTACAGGTACTAAATCAATAGCCGGAGTCTCTGCAGTAGTATCCTGAACATAGGCTAGATAAGCCAAACAACCCTTCTCAACTATGTGTTGAGCCTTTATAAAAGAAATAACTCGATTAAATGAACTAACAGACTAACTCTTCCACTCCAGCTTAGGCAATGCTGGAATAGCCAAGGTAACAGTCTTGGCATGGCAATCTAGAATAGCATGATATGGAAATAACCAGTCCATGCCCAGAATAATTTCAAAATCGGTCATCTCAAGCAATAGGAGATCTGCTCTAGTTTTATAACCACAGAATGTAATAATACAAGACCGGTAGATCCGGTTCATAACAACAGAATCGCCTACAGGAGTGGACACATAAACAAGAGTACTCAAGGACTCATAAGAAACACCCAGAAATGGAGCAAATAGAGATGACACATATGAATGCGTGGATCCTGGATCAAATAATACTGAGGCATCCTTGCCGCAAATAGAAATAATACCTGTAATCACAGCATATGAGGCCTATGTGTCTGGTCTGGCCAGAAAAGCATAGAATCAAGCTGGAGCGCAAACTGGCTGGCCTCCACCTGGCTGACCTCTACCTCTAGGATGACCTCTACCCACTTGTCCTCCACCTATAGGTGGTCGGACGACTGGTGGAGCAACTGGGGCGGTAATCATAGGCTGCTAACCCTGCTGCACTGGTCTACCCCGCAGCCTGAGGCAGAATCTCCGTATGTGACTGGGATCCCCGCACTCGTAACAACTCTGCGGTGCAATAAGTCGTTGACTAGAAGTCTAGCCCTGGGGACCTAAATACCCACTGGAAGAACCCTGAATAGCTGGTGGGCGATAAGAACTCTCTGGTATAGCATTGAAATAAGGTCGTACTGGAGCACCTCGAGGAGGCGGTGGTGCTGGATATGGGGGCATGTTGGACTGCCCTCTCACGAACTGACCTCTGCCCCCATACGGAGCATCTCTGAACTCTCCACAATACCTTAATCGCTTATCTCTCATACCCTGCTCTCGGCTCCGCTAACGTACACCCTCAATCATGCGGGCTATCTCCACGACTAGCTTATAAGAGGTACCCATCTCAACCTCTCGAGCCATAGTGGCCTGAATGCCAGTATGTAAACCCGTAACAAACCTCTTCACTCTCTCTGCCTCAGTAGGGAGTATCATAAGTGCATGGCGAGATAACTCAGAAAACCTCGCCTCATAATCGGTCACTGACATATGACCCTGTTGGAGCTGGTCAAACTGAAACATCAACTCTTCCCTCTGGGAAGGTGGAATATACTTGTCCAGAAAGATACGGGTGAACTTGTCCCAAGTTATGGGAGGAGAATCTGCTGGTCTGCCAAGAACATAAGACTGCCACCATCTACGAGCTCTGCCCTCTAGCTGAAAAGTAGCAAAGTCTACCCCATGAGACTCCAATATCCTCATGTTGTACAGTCCATGCTTGCACCGATCAATGAAATCCTGGGGATCCTCATGTCGCTCACCCCTAAAGACAGGAGGATGTAGTCTAGTCCATCTATCCAATAGTTTTTTAGGATTGGCGGCTACAACTGGCCTGGGCTCAGGTGTAGCTACTGCCACTGGCTGGGCTCCACCCACGGGTAGTGCACCCTGGGTCTGATATACAACAACTGCCTGTCCATGAGCCTGTGCGGTAGGGGTCTGTGCTCCCCTGCCCGCCTGAGATATGGCTGGGTCTGTCGGAAATAAACCGGCCTGAGTCATATTGTCCATGAACCGCAATATACGACCCATGACATCCTGAAATCCCGATGCACTTGTGAAACCTACGTGAACCTAGGGCTCTGATATCATGTTGTCATGACCCAATTTCACCTATAGGTCGTGATGGCGCCCAACATTACAGTTAGGCAAGCCAACCAGTAATTTAAAATAACCAAGAAAATAAGCAACTCTTAATTCAACCAATGTGTGTGCCAAGACTTGGTGTCACAAGTGTATGAGCATCTAGTAGATTATACAAAACTCCAAATAATGTCTGAAATAAAAATAGACAGAATTAAAAATACAAGAATAGGCACTGGTGGCTCAGAAAGGCAGCTCACCATTACACCCCTGGATAACGAGGATGTGCGATGATAGGTCCTCCACTAGTATCTGTCTCAGATCCTGCATAAAATGTGCACCAAGTGTAGCATGAGTACGTAAACAACGTGTACCCAGTAAGTATCAAGCCTAATCTCGAAGTGGTAGAGACGAGATGGCCGACTTTGACACTCACTAAGGGTCAACAATAATAAATGGAATAAATTATAATTATTCAAATCAGCATGATTCACAGAGTTAACAATAATTTATTCAATTAGCAAAAATAATAAAAATCCTTCAAATGCAACAATTTTCAGCCTATTAATTAAATCCTTCAATTTCAATAAAACTTCCAATTTATCAAATAGTTTTACAAGCTACAATTCAATTGTCCAAAAATCATGTAATTATTATTATTATCAAGCACGATTTCTGCCGAGGTCGTACGACCCGATCCAGAGTTTCGTGTACACTGCCGAGGGACGTGCGGCCCGATCCGTAAATGCATCTATCCTGCCGAGACATTCGGCCCGATCCACAAGAAAGGAGGACATTTTCTTATGTACCTCCGGAATAAGAGTATTTATTGTAAAATTTATTCGAGAGGATAACAATTTATTTCAACAATTAATTAATCTAAACAAAAATTAAGCATATGAAAATTTTATCTTTTACTATCTTTCATAACAATTCACAATATATACATCAAATAATTTAATTAATAAAGAATATAATTTACACAAGTAATTCATGCTTTGAGTCCTAAACTACCCGGACTTTAGCATTAATAGTAGCTACGCACGGACTATTGCCACCTTGTGCGTACGTAGCCCCCGCAGTTAGCAATAATTATTTAATTTAATCATTTATGGGATAAATTTTTCACTCACAAGATTAGACAAGAGACTTACCTCAATTTGCTCCAATTTAATACACTAGAAGGCCCTTTCCTCGATTATCCAACTTTGATTGGCTCGAATCTAACCAAAAATAATTCGATACAATCACTAAAATTTATAGGAATCAATTCTATAAGAAAATACTACATTTTCAATAAAATCCCAAAAATAATTAAAAATTCGTCAGTGGGGCCCACATTTAAGAATCCGAAGAAAGTTACGAAATCCGACAACCCATTCAATTACGAGTCCAACCATACTAGTTTCACTCAAATCCGACTCTGAATCGATACCGAAATCTCAAAAATTCAATAATATGAGATTTCTAAAATTTTCCAAATTTCAATCTCAAAACACTAATTTATGGTGAAAACAATGATATACTTGTATATGTAGACCAAATCCGTATTAGAATCACTTACCCCAATATTTTTTCCTTGAAAATCTATCAAAAGTCGCCTCTGCTCAAGCTCAAGTTCGTCAAATATAGCAAATGGGACGAATGCCCTCTTTTATAAATTGCCTAGGCAGCCTTCGGAATTGGGCCTCGATCGTGGCTCTCGAGCCTGGGCTTCGGTCATGGCCTCGAGCTTAGGACTCGGTCATGGCCTTGATCATGGCTTCGAGCCTGGGACTCGGTCATGGCCTCGATCATGGCATCGAGCATGTGCCTTCGATCGTGACCCTCGATCTTGGGTCCTAATCCTGGCCCTCGAGCCTTGCCTTCGATCATGGCCCCCGAGCTGGACCTTCGATCGTGGCTTCGATACACAAGCTCGAGCCTGAGCCTCATCAACCCTGGGCTCGATACATAGGCTCGATCACAGCCCATAATGTCCAACAGAAGAGAAAAAATTACAGCATTTTTTAAGTCCAACTTTTGATCCGTTAACCATCCGAAACTCACCCGAGACCCTCGGGACAACCAAATATACCAATAAGTCCTAAAACATCATACGAACTTATTTGAAATCTCAAATCACATAAATCGACGCTAAAATCACGAATCATGCTCTAATTCAAGCTTAATGAAACTTAGAATTTCCAACTTCTACATTCGATGTCGAAACCTATCAAATCAAGTCCGATTGATCTCAAATTTCGCATACAAGTCATAAATGACATAACGGAGCTATGAAATTTTTCGGAACTGGATTCCGACCCCGATATCAAAAAGTCAACTCCCCGGTCAAACTTCCAAACTTTAAATTCCTATTTAAGTCATTTCAAGCCTAATTTAACTACGAACTTCCAAATAAAATTTTGAACACTCTCCTAAGTCCAAAATCACCATACAGAGCTGTTGGAATCGTCAAAATTCTATTCCGGGGTCGTTTTCTCAAAATGTTGACCGAAGTCAAACTTGGCCTTTTAAAGCCAATTTAAGAAACCAAGTGTTCCGATTTCAACCCAAACACTTCCAAATCCCGAACCAACCATCCCCGCAAGTCATAAATCATTAAAAGCACATACGAAAAATTTTATTTTAAGGAACGGGGTTCTAAAAGTTAAAATGACCGGTTAGGTTATTACAGAATTTTCACAAGCTTGGTTGGGGTAAGTGTTTTATATCCTAAAGTGAATATATTTTATGAATCTATGATTATATTCATCGTTTAATTCGGATTTAAATGGAAGAAATCAAGATGTTTGCAAAATCTTCCATAAATGCAAATTTAAGATTTGGAGGTCGATTTGTTATTAGAATTTGATAAAATTGGTATGGTTGAACTTGTATCGGAATGAGTGTTCGTATTTCATGAAAATTATGTCGGGTTCCGAGAGGCGGGTCCCGCGTTGACTTTTGTTGATTTTTTAGAATAAATTTTTAAGTCGATGTATTATTATCCGGAATTATTTCCGATGATTTTAATGAAGTTATACAATTGATTTGGATAGATTTGTCCGAAGGTCAATTCAAGCAAGAAGGCAATTTTGGAATATCGGCATAATTTCAAAAAAGTAATTATCTTGCTTAACCTCGAGTGAGGGAATTACTCCTTAGGCATCGAGTCTTATATGCCATTTGTGAAATGTGAAAAGCCGTGTACGCGAGGTGACGAGTACGTACTCGGGCTTATATGTACAAATTTTATTGGGTTAAAGTCTTAGGCATTATTGTGTAGTAAATTGGATAATCGTCTGTATTTATTAAATCATCTATTTACCATGCCTAAATCCTTATTTGTTGAATTTATTTTTATATGACAATTTGATATGATTGTTATTTGATTATTTATGTAATTCCGTGAGTTAGTTGGTTTAATATTTCTTGGAATTTAATCTCATTATGGATATTTCCTCTGTAAATAATTAATTAAATAAGCTTAAGAAGAGGTATTTATATAATTATTGAGAATGTGGATTAATGAAGGCGCTGCCCTATGCTGAGTAATTTCTATCTATGTTAATTATTTTTGAGGTCTTATACACATTGTGTGGAGCCTTCGACTATTTATTTTGAAATTAATTGATTTGTTGTATTCTTTGGAATTGGTTGTGGCCATTGGGGAAATTGTGATAGGATTTGATTTTGTTATGTTGTCGTGATAATTTTTCGTGTAAATTTTTGTGTTGTGTGAGTTATTATTTCGAGGATATAAGGGTAGCATTCCAATGTTGATATTATGTGGGTATAAGTGTGGCATTTTACTGTTGTTATGTGTATTGGGATATTGTCTGAGCGAATTGATAAGGGTGGCTATATGAGCGATAAGGGTGGCTATTGATATTGTGAGGGCGAAGGAATAATGGAAGCTACTATATGAGTGATAAGGGTGGATATAGGAGAGATAAGGATGGCTATTGCCAGGGATGATATGTGATGATGTGGAGTGGTTGCATTGATAATTTTTATATGATGTTGTGATTTTTCTTGTATTTATTTTATACCTTGTGCAATTTGTCTTGTTGTTGGTAAATTGATAATAGTCTAATTTATGTTGAAATTGGGAGCCTGTGGCAATTGCCAAGAGGATTTTGAAAAGAAATGTGGGCACAGGGTGCTGTGAGTAAATAATGATGATATTGACACGTGAATTGTCAGTGCATATGTGATATGAAAAGTAGGCACGAGGTGCCGGAAAAATATGATGATTTAATTATGGGCACGAAGTACTGTAAAAATATAAAAGTGGGTTGAGACCCGTATTTTTATGATTATGAAATGAGGTGTCACGTGGTGACTTTTTATTGAAAGAATTATATTCAAAATATTTACTTGAAAGGATTTTTTTTATTCAAAAAGTATTTATTGACAGAATTATATTCGAAAGATATTTATTTGAAGAAATTATATTTGGAAGAAATTTATTGAAAGAATTATATTTGAAAGATGCCTATTTGAGAAAATTATGTTTGAAAGAGATTTATGGAAAGAATTATATTTGAAAGATATTTATTTGAGGAAATTATATTTGAAAGAGAGTTATTTGGAAGAATTATATGTGAAAGATATTTATTTGAAGGGCTTGATTTAATTGGATGTACTTGTATTTATTATTCGTTGAGCGATATTAGTGGTGTTCTTGTTGCCCTGTTGTACATATCACTGGTTGATTTGTGTTGCCCTTATTGTTATGTTGTTTCCTATTATTTTTGCATATTATATTGCACAAGTTATTAGACTAGTGAGTGTCTTGACTGTACCTCGTCTCTACTCCACTGAGGTTAGTCTTGATACTTACTAGGTACCGATCGTGGTGTACTCATACTACACTTCTGCACATTTTTGTACAAAGCCAGGTGTTGGAGATATCGGACTCGGACAAAGTTAAAGTGTGATCGCAAGGATTCAAGCTAGAGCTGCTTGGTCGTCGCAGTCCCTTGGAGTCTTTTCATTTTATTGTACTGTCAACTCTTATTCGAACAGTATTGTATATTCGATAATTGAGATCATTGCATGTATTCAGTTAGAGTTCGTGACTCAGTATTACCAGTCTTGGGAAGGTTGTTATATTTGTAATTATTTCCGCTGTTAATTTTTTAAAAAAATATTTAGCTTGAATTGTAATTAAAATCGGCTTACTTAGTCTAGTAAGCTAGACTAAGTGTCATCACGACGCCTGTGGTGGGATTTTGGGTTGTGACAAAAAGAAGAAAAGGCATTAACCAGTAAGGAATTAGAAAGAACGATAGTAAAAATTTGAATCTTTGGTTCCTCCCTCGATTAGAATATATGTCCCCCACTTCTTGCAATTAAATTTATATAAATAATTTTTCGGATTGCTAGGTTTCTTTTCTAAAACTTAATTTTATTTTGTTTTTGTTCCTCTTTTTCTAAAACAACACCTTATTCTTTGAAAATTATTTGTTTTCCACCATCAGAGATATAACAGATAATAAAAAGCCTTCTTTTTACATGTAATTTTTCCAACTTGGACAGAATCCCTTATGGTTTCAATAAATTACACTTTGTTGCTTTGTCCCGTAGAGTTTATAATATTCTTTGTAGAGTTTATAATATTCTTTATAAAGTACTATGACGTGAAATGAAATTTTGACATACTTCAATTTATCAATATTTCAAAAATATTTATATAAGTAGAAAAACTTTTGAAATTAAGATTTAACTTAATTTACTGTGATTAAAGGTGGTGATCCTACTAAACAAATAGGAGTATATAAAATTGACTAAATATCATATAATTATGTCTGACAATTATGTGCTACTGTCATTCTACTTTGTAATTTTTAGTCGTTCTAATAAACAAAGTCTGCATTTCATATTGTAAATTGAAAAAAGGCATATATAGAGAGAGAGAGAGCTGCAAAACATAGATTACGAGGAGTGGGGGGAAAAAAGAGTGAGGAACATAAAATAAAATTAAAAATAAAAAATTATTAAAATTATGTGTTGCGGTGTTGGCTTCGATGAAATCCCAAAGTTTCTAACGACTCAGAACACCATAATCTAAAATACGGAAGAGGCATAAGGATTAGATAGTAACGTACAAAACTCTATGGCAATTTGCTTTCGTTGATATTTGCACTTGATGATCTTCATAAGTTCATCCAAATAATTTGACGTAGCATAAATATAAAAAAATAGGACGGTTGTGACTTCAATAGCTGTTTGAATCAGAAAACATAGGTTTTTAAGTGTTATCTTTTTTATTGTAGTTTCCTTCTCCCAGACGAATTTTCTATTAGATTGTCATTTTTTACTTAATAAAAATATATGTACTTGAATTCAAGTTTTAAAGGAACAAAATCGTAATTGAATAACTTGAATTCAAAATTTTAGTTATTAGGTAAAGGTAATAATTATTTTCGTAATATTTAGGACAAAATTAACTTTTGTTATTAGATCTTTCCTTACGTAGAATATCCTAAATATTAGGAAAATATTTAAATATCTATTTTGTCCGTTGTGAAGTCACATTATAAAGGGTAAAAAAGGCGAACGACATTTCATTAAGGCCTTCGTGCTTTTAATATAGTATAGATATATGTCAAATATACATAAAATATATTCAGATTTCATAAATACATCAAATACATAATACATGCATCGAATATGTAGAGAATTATACATTTTTTAAATAATTATACGTCAAATATATGCTATATACATAAAAAGATATGCATGTATTATGCATTTGCCTTTGAGAGAAGAATGGAAAATGTGATTTTAAGAGCAACTAGCAATTCAAAAGGAAAAGTTAATAGAAAACGGTTTGTGTATAAAGTTTAGATTAATGACGAGAGAGTATTGTGAATAGATTAATATGAATCAAAACTGATTCCTTAAATTGTTGGTTACTCCCTCCGGTCCACAATAAGTGATCAATTTGCTTTGGGCACGCCAAAATATAAAATTCTAGACAAAAATAGTTAGTACGACTAAACTACCCTTAATTAAATATTGCAGCATAGTTAATGTGAGGAGCAAAATACTTTTTAGGGATACGTACATAAGGGTAATTTTGGAAAAACAAATTGAATTTTTTCTTGATTATATAAATGGACACTTATTTTGGACCAAAATAAAAAAGCAAATTGGTCATTTATTGTGGATCGGAAGGAGTAGTGTTTAAATGTTTAAATTTACGAAATTGAAGGCCATTAAATGAGGTAAAGAATCTTTAAAAATGCTATAATTATAGATGAATATGTTGTTTTTGGAATAAAACAAAAATACTATTACTTGTATAAATATTTTTTAATAAGAATCCTACCATGTAAAAATCTCTAAATAATAGTAGCAGTAGTAGTTGCATGGCTTATTTAAAGTTAATCATTGTATAAAGAAGACAAAATATGTCAAGAAAAGCAACCTTTAGCTGGCCAGCAGAAACCACATATATTACATGCAACTTTACAATTTAAGCATTAGCTCTTATTTCTTTCTTTTTTCCTTTTTAATCAAAGCCTGGACCCCTACCCGTAGATTAATAACCCAATAAGTGTACAATGAAGAGGAAGACATACATTATTTAAATTGTATTTTGATTGCCAAATGGCTATATATTTATTATTTAATAATTATTAAATAATGTGTATTCTTAATTTAAATTGGAACTCCCATCTAGTAAAACCTATTGGATAAGCTAAGTTATTATAGACAAGGAGTAGTCTAATGCAAAGGTTAATGCCAAATAGGAGGGCATTTGCCTCAACTTCATTGTTAGAACAATTTCCATAATAGCATCAACTAAATAAAACAAATAGATACAATACTTTCTAACAAATATGTTTTCATACCTGGTGCTCAAATCTAATTCTAATTAAGGATAAATAAGTATTTAGCGCTGCATTACAACCCTTGTTGTCATCAATACTTTATTTTTATTATTCTTCATCAAGTAACTTAATAGCTAACTTTAAAAGAAAAAAAATATACATATATAACATTTGTACATGAACACAAATAAGTATAAGAGAAATTATAAGAGAAATGAGTTCACTGGCTCAGCAAGTAATAATATAACAAAATATATAGAATGAGAAAATTATAATTTGGCCGCGGAGTTTCTTTACTATAAAATTCTTAACTCAATACTTAGGCAAATTGTTAATTTAATAAACATACATATAGCAAGAAGATCATATGCTTCACAATATAACTTTAAATTCACCCTTATAACCCAGCAAAATATTTAAAGTATGATAAGCATTTACCAAGAACAAATTACATAGACTCATGCACTTGTCCCAATAACCAGCATGCTTGTTTGTAAGAACACACATATAATATATTTCATAATTAAGTGAAGTCACAACATTTTTTAGAATCGTGCGTATATCAATACGAAAATCATGTATTATACTTCTTCCGTCTCAATTTATGTGACGGAGTTCCAATTTTCAAAGTTAAATGAGCTTTTTTTTATTACGATCTTTTATACGCTTTTTAGATATTTTAAATTGTTAATTATTATGACTTATGGTATATTTTAGTAGTTTTAAAAACATATAAAGATTATATGTCTGAATCACGGTCAAAATTGAGATATTAACTCTCGAAATCCGAGTTCAACCACATAAATTGGGACATACGGAGTAACTATTTATGGATAGAATTATCTCTTTACTAAAAGAACAATTAATTTAATTTTTTCACTGCACACATTAAAGTTAAGGACAGCTTGTCCTTAATTTTTACAATGCACACATCAAAGTTTGTCCTTAACTTTTACAATGCATACATCGAAGTTAAGGACATCATGTCCTTAACTTTTACAATGCACACATCCAAGTTAAGGACACCATGTCCTTAATATTTTGACTGCACACATCAAATTTAAGGACATAGTGTCCTGTTTTTGCAACTTGTACTGATAAAGTTTAGGACATGATGTCCTTAATTTCATGACTACTGTGTAAAAATTAAGGACATAGTGTCTTATTTTTGCAACCTATACTAATAAAGTTTAGGACATGATGTCCTTAACTTCATGACTACTGTGTAGATATTAAGGACATAGTGTCCTGTATTTGCAACTTGTATTGATAAAGTTTAGGACATGATATCCTTAACTTCATGACTGTTGTTCTAAATATTAAAGACACAGTGTCCTGTGTTTTGTAACTTGTATTGATAAAGTTTAGGACATCTTGTCCTTAACTTCACGATTGTTGTATAAATATGTCCTGAATTTCCCATTTTCTTGACTTGCAGGATGGATACAATATGTATTATAGTTGCTTTTAATGGTAGATGAACTGCAGACTATAAGTATCTTGATCATCAAACAAAGCTTGTTCTATTACATGAGGCAATTCGATTTGAAGATTTCATTAACCAGGTATTTGAAGTTATTGAATTGGATAGAGACAAGTTGGAAGCAATGATATGGTTTGATATCAATCTGGGAACAAGCAAGGGAATGCTTGTATCCAAAGATTTAGATCTTCACCCATGTATAGAGTTACTAAAAAGTCATTCACTCTTCAAGGGCTGTCGTTTCATTGTTGATATTTCGAAAAGAGTTTTTGATTCTACAAGTACCTTTGAACATGTCAATACAGAAACTCAACAAGACAATCAAGACAAATGCCAACAGATAATGGAAATAGATGTGGTTGAAGCTCAACCAATAACTGAAGAGGTGCTTCAAATATTTGATTCTATTCAAGTAGAAGGACAAAGCATTATATAGATTGACAACGAACAAGCTTTGGATATTCAAGTCTTAGAGAGTGCACCGGTAATAGAAGAAGTTGCTGAAAAAAACTTTACTCAACTAACTAGACAAAGCTCAAATTCGAAACAAAAAGAATCCCCAACTACGATATTAAGAGAAAATGCTTCGTTGGATGAAATAAAAGTGGGATCAATATTTGACAAAAAGAAGAGTATAATTAACTGTTTTTCCAATATAGCAATTAAAGGACATTTTGAATTCAAGGTTGTTAGATCAAGCTCAACAAGATATTCGTTGAAAGGCAATGATGATAGGTGTGGGTGGTGTGTGCGTGCTTTCAGAATTAAAGATTCAACACTATTCAAGATAGTAAAGATTGAGAAAAATCATGACTGCTCAGTTAACACTATGAAAGCTGATCAAAGGCATGCAACTTCAAAGTTGATTAGTGGTTACATTATTGACAATCTTCGAGACCCAAGGTTTGAGTTACACCAGCCTTTGTCGTGGCAGAAATGCAAAAATTACATGAACTAGACATTGGTTATCACAAGGCGTGGCGTGCTATTCAACGTGCTTCAGCTTTAATAAGAGGAAATCCTGAAGAGACTTATGAATTATTGTCTTCATACTTGTATATGATGAAAAGTAAAAATCCGGAAACATACACTAACATAAAGATAGATGACAACAACAGGTAAACAATCAAAAAGAGTTTATTAATCTGTTTTATAAACTTTAGGACATGGTGTCCTTAACTTGGATGTGTGCAATGAAAAAGTTAAGGATATGGTGTCCTTAACTTTGATGTGTGTAGTAAAAATATTAAGGACATGGTGTCCTTAACTTTGATGTGTGCAGTAAAAATGTTAAGGACATGGTGTCCTTAACTTGGATGTGTGTAGTGAAAAACTTAAGGATATGGTGTCCTTAACTTTGATGTGTGCATTGTAAAAGTTAAGGACACAATGTCCTTAACTTTGCTGTGTGCAGTGAAAATATTAAGGACATGGTGTCCTTAACTTGGATGTGTGCAGGAAAAAGTTAATGAGATGGTGTCCTTAACTTTGATGTGTGCAATGAAAAGGTTAAGGACATGGTGTCCTTAACTTTGATATGTGCAGTGAAAAAGTTAGGACATTGTGTCTTTAACTTTGCTGTATACAGTGAAAATATTAAGGACAAAGTGTCCTTAACTTTGATGTGGCAGTGAAAAAGATAACGAGATGGTGTCCTTAACTTTGATGTGTGCAGTGAAAATATTAAGGACGTGAGTGTCCTTAACTTTGATGTGTGCAGTGAAAATGTTAAGGACGTGGTGTCCTTAACTTTGATGCGTGGAGTGAAAATGTTAAGGACATGGTGTCCTTAACTTTGATGTGTGCATTGTAAAAGTTAAGGACATGGTGTCCTTAACTTTGATGTGTGCATTCTAAAAGTTAAGGACAAGTTCTCCTTAACTTTGATGTGTGCACTGAAAATATTAAGGACATTGTGTCCTTAACTTTGATATGTGCAGTGAAAATATTAAGGATTTGGTATCCTGTATTTTTAACCTTCTGTTAAACTGTATTTTCAGGTTTCTTTATATGTTTTATGCATATGCATCATCAATAGCTGGTTGGAATCATTGTAGACTAGTGATTGTTGTTGATGCAACTTTTTTGAAGTCAAAATATCATGGTGTTTTAATGATTTCAGTTTCAAAGGATGCAAATAACCAAATATTCCCACTAGCCTTTGGAATTGCGGAATCTGAAAATAACAATTCCTATGAGTGGTACTTTAGTGAGCTTCGCAGTGCAATTGGGAGCCGTGACAATTTAATTTTTTTATCAGACAGGCATCAATCTATTGCATATGGCATTGCAAAGGTATATCCTGAAAGCCACCATGGGATTTGTATCTATCATTTGGAGCAGAACCTAAAGCGAAGGAAAGTGAAAAGTGAGGTCATAAAACTTTTTCAAAGTGCTGCAAGAGTATACAGGCGCAAAGAATTTGATCTATACATGTCAGATATAGCAAAAGTTGATAAGAAGACTTTTGACTACTTGATGGAAGAACCACCGGAAATGTGGGTACATTCTTATAGTCCACGACGAAGATATGACATGCTCACAACAAACATAGCTGAGTCAATGAATTCTGTGCTATTAGAAGCAAGGGAGTTGCCTATATTAAGAATGATGGATTTCATCCAAGTGAAGCTACAACGTTAGTTTTATGAAAGAAGAAATGAAGCAGAAGGAACTTTTTATGACGTTTCTTGTTGGGTAGAAGAGGAATTGAAGAAAAAGATAGATTTAGCTTTTACTTTAAATGTAAGTATTATATTCTTACTTAAGCTTATTATTTTAATGATAATTTAACATAATGTACTAACTTATAGTTTTTCAACTTTGAAGGTCTTCCCTGTTGATTCATGGCGTTCTAGAGTTGAGGAAGAAGGAATTACTTTCTTGGTGGACTTAAACAAAAAAATATGTGATTGTTTTCAGTTTCAATTTGATGAATTGCCATGTATACATGCAATTGCAGCTATCGAGAAGAGAAACATCAAGAAGTCCAATTTCTGCTCAGACTGGTACTTAAAGGAATCTTGGCTGAAAACATATGAAAGACAAATATATCCTGTAGGAAATACAGATTCTTGGATTGTACCAGAGAGTGTTAAGTCACAAATTATTAAACCTCCAGATTTCAAAGTCCCGCCAGGTAGAAGGCAGAAGAAAAGGCATATTCCAGCTACCGAATCATCAAAAATAACATTCAAATGTGGTCGTTGCAGAAGAATTGGTCATAATAGAACATCTTGTATATATTCTCCGGCAGTCCATCCATTTTCAAGGAAGCATAGAGAATAATAGATATATCCACTTATGTTTATCTACTCTTTTAAGCTTTTGCTATAAATTGGATTTATTTAGATTGTTTTTATTTGAGCAAGTAAACATTAGCATATGGTTATATAAAAGATGTCCTGAATTTTCAAAGTTTCTTTGCACTTACTTGCTCTTTATTTTTTTTTCTTTTTTTGGGAGTTTAATTTACCTTTGTCGGACCAATTATTGTTTATGAGATTTTATTCTTGCCGTAAGTAAACAAGAAAGTCCTTTTCTTTATATAATTTGACGCCTGCAACTTGCTACATTTTTATTTTTAAAATGAGATTGGTACAAGTAAAACTTAAGGACATAATCTTTTACAAGTCCTGAAAATTTCAAGTATGAATCTAATATTAAGGACATAAATTTCTAAAATGTCCTTAACTTCTGGATTATTATCTAGATTTCCAGAAGTTCAGGACATTTCAGAAAAATATGTCCTGAATATTATTTTCATCCTTCAACAAATCAGGACGTTTATGAACATAATGTCCTGAAGTTCTAAAACAATCAATGTATCTTTTGCTATATCTCTACAGATTTAATAAAAAACTGGCAATTTAAAATGGACAAATCAGTAGTTATAAAATTTACATCTGCAGCTTGCTAAACACAACTTGCTACATCTTATTTTTAAAATGAGATTGGTACAAGTAGACTTTAGGACATAATTTTTTGAAACGTCCTGAACATTTGAAGTATGAATCTAATATATAGGACATAAATTTCTAAAATGTCCTTAACTTCTGGAAATCTCAGTTTATTATCTATATTCCAGAAGTTTAGCACATTTAAAAAAATATGTCTTGAATATTATTTTCATCCTTCAACAAATAAGGATGTAGTTAACAGATTTTGAAGTTCTACAACAATCAATGTGTGTTGCTTTGAATTTCTAAAAACTTCAAGACAATTTAATTAAAGATTGGCCCTTTAAAACTGTGAAAAAATGGACAAATCAATAGTTAACAGAAAGAAAGAAATTAATAATATGATGCCTTCATATTACTGCTGAAACTGTAATTTAGCATAGCTGTGACCAAAAACTTATGCTATGCAAACAAAATAAAGTGCCTTGTGATAATTTACATGATATTTCAGAATTCATATGGATTTTTTACAGCAATGTTATATCAATTTCATTACAGCTGACTTTCTTTACAACTACACTACAGCTCCTTTGGGTAGGAAGTTTTATTTTCACTATCATAGTCGTCGCCGACATTTTCTGGTGGTGTATCATAACCAGAATTTCTTTTCCACTCTCCATGTGCCCAAAGATTTGCTGCAAGTTCTTTTCTGAAGTTTGATAGGTCCTCAGGTTGGAATTTCTCCACATCCTTTCCTATCATCAACAACTCCACATACTTGATTAGGAATGCACCACAATCAGTCCTAAGAAAAATATGGAATCAATTAAATAATATCTTTAATAAAATAAATCTAAAGTACATATAAATTATATAACAAATGACAACACGTACGATCCAGTTTGGTGTGGTGATCTTTGCCACTGAATATCAAATTTGTTGAATGCATTTCCAAAAGACTTGTGATTTTTCTCAAACTGTGAGAACTTTAGCAAGTGGGGGATCATGCGTGCATACATTTCAATGTGTTTCATTCCTTGCTCAGATGGCTCACTATATATGGAATCGTACACATCAATCTTTCTCTCATTCAAGTCCAATACCCCCAAAAGAAAATGTGTCACAACATCATTATCTTCTGAAGGAAGATGACATGGAAAAAAGATTTTGTCAACCTCTGTTCAAGCAATTCCACATCTACGATTGTCACCCCACACATATGGTGTGAGAACCAACTGATTATCATCACACCAAAATAAATCTGAAGTATCTTCATTGAAATCCTTATACACAATTAGCATATATTTATCAAAAAGTATATTTGTAGTTGTGCAACGAAAAGGATGGGCGCAAGGGTGGTAGCATTCCTTCTTTCTCAAATAATACAGGGCAATGTCAATATGCTTCATAAAAAGGCAAAAAAAGAAAGAAAAAATCCATCAGTCATAAATAAATAAAAAACAATAAATTAAGAAGAAAGAAAACAAATGCCTTGTGAATTATCAAACCTTATCATCAAGTACATAGCTACTATCTGCAAGCTCAAGGAAGAATATTTTTCTACTGATTTTTTGATGGTACAATTTATATGGATTTTTTCTCACACCATTATCCTCAGCATATATATCAGTTTGTCCCCTGAAAATTTTGAAAATATCAAAGTTAGAAAGTTTATAAGTTAGTTCTCAATCCTAATTAAGGACTCTTGGTCCTGAAGTTAGAGTTGCAAATTCAAAAGTTAAGGACAGGATGTCCTTAACTTACAGTTACAAGTGCAAAAGTTAAGGACACTTGGTCCTGAACTTAGACTTACTAGCTCATAAATTAAAGGACAATTAGTCATGAACTTAGAGTAACAAGTGCATAAGTTAAGGACAATTGGTCCTGAACTTAGAGTGGAAGTTCAAAAATTAAGGACACTTGGTCCTAAAGTTAGAGTTGCAAATTCAAAAGTTAAGGACAGGATGTCCTTAACTTACAGTTACAAGTTCAAAAGTTAAGGACACTTGGTCCTGAACTTAGACTTACTAGCTCATAAATTAAAGGACAATTAGTCATGAACTTAGAGTAACAAGCGCATAAGTTAAGGACAATTGGTCCTGAACTTAGAGTGGAAGTTCAAAAATTAAGGACACTTGGTCCTGAAGTTAGAGTTGCAAATTCAAAAGTTAAGGACAGGATGTCCTTAACTTACAGTTACAAGTTCAAAAGTTAAGGACACTTGGTCCTGAACTTAGACTTACTAGCTCATAAATTAAAGGACAATTAGTCATGAACTTAGAGTAACAAGCGCATAAGTTAAGGACAATTGGTCCTGAACTTAGAGTGAAAGTTTAAAAATTAAGGACACTTGGTCCTGAAGTTAGAGTTGCAAATTCAAAAGTTAAGGACAGGATGTCCTTAACTTACAGTTACAAGTTCAAAAGTTAAGGACACTTGGTCCTGAACTTAGACTTACTAGCTCATAAATTAAAGGACAATTAGTCATGAACTTAGAGTAACAAGCGCATAAGTTAAGGACAATTGGTCCTGAACTTAGAGTGGAAGTTCAAAAATTAAGGACACTTGGTCCTGAAGTTAGAGTTGCAAATTCAAAAGTTAAGGACATGATGTCCTTAACTTACAGTTACAAGTTCAAAAGTTAAGGACACTTGGTCCTGAACTTAGACTTACTAGCTCATAAATTAAAGGACAATTAGTCATGAACTTAGAGTAACAAGCGCATAAGTTAAGGACAATTGGTCCTGAACTTAGAGTGGAAGTTCAAAAATTAAGGACACTTGGTCCTGAAGTTAGAGTTGCAAATTCAAAAGTTAAGGACATGTAGTCCTTAACTTACAGTTACAAGTTGAAAAGTTAAGGACAAATGTAAGCAATTAAGAAATAATGAATACATTTAGGGACTTACACTTTTTTGCGACCTTTCCATTTCTCCTTGCCCAACCACCCAATGAATTTCTTTAATAAGTTTTTATCATCTTTGGCATAATGAAAAATACATGTACGAGTATATTTTGATTTTATCCAGCCTGTATACTTAGGAGTATTTTCATTGTGTGCCATCGATGTTCCTCTTTTTCTTTTCTGTTCAAAAGGAGATTTCAATTGCCAACTAAGCTTCTTATTCTTTTTCCCTCGACCAAGCTCTTCTTCAACATTTCCTTCAACCTCCATAGACAAACCCTCATCAATGCTCATTTGTGTAGTCGGAGGAGCAGGAGTAAGAATAGCAAATGATGGACCATCAAAACCAATACTATCTCTCTTCTTTTTCCTAGTATATTGGTTAACGGCTTCATTTTTGTTTTGCTCTACAAGCAACACTACATATACATTAGTTT
This sequence comes from Nicotiana tabacum, assembly GCF_000715075.1. Classification (NCBI taxonomy): domain Eukaryota; kingdom Viridiplantae; phylum Streptophyta; class Magnoliopsida; order Solanales; family Solanaceae; genus Nicotiana; species Nicotiana tabacum. The sequence goes on along the minus strand of NC_134088.1, from coordinate 108,586,526 downwards.
GCTGCAAGTCGTCAATTCTATGAATTGTCAAATGAAGAGACAAAAACTAAGGACATAATTTTTGAAATGTCCTGATAATTTGAATTATGAATACAATATTAAGGACACAATCAATACTTGTGTTGGCCATGCTACCTTCTTGTATTTCTTTAACAGACAATAGTGTTGACATATTGCTTGCATTTTCTTTATCTTGCAACTGTTCTTCATGTTCTTCGATTGCAAGTTCACAAGATTCTGCAAAATATTTACAGGAGCTAACACAATTAGTACTTGTTACTAATCTTTTGTTAAAACAAACATGTATAAGATGAAAAAAAAACTCCGTCTAACCTTTTGCAACTGTCAAGATCATGCCAGTTAAATCATTATCTCGACTAGCATTCTTTTGGCTTCCATTATTGTCTGTAAGAGAGAGAGAGGTGTAGAGATATCATACGTTCCTTCTATACATTTGCAAACAATCTCATTTATGCTTGTTCCTTGGGTATTTTCTATGTCTTGAGATTGTCCTCCACTTCTCTCTTTTGAAATTTCATCATCATGATAGTCCACTCCATCTTCTTTCCTTGTAGTTTCAAAAGATTCTGTAACATTTACAATTAATACTTATTACTAATAGTTTACTAAAACTAACATTCAACATGTCATGAAAATTCCATCTAACCTTGATTGGCATCATTTTGATTTCCAAATTTCTCTTTAAATGAGAGAGGTGTAGATATATCATATATTTTTTTAACATATTTGCATACAATCTCACTTATACTTGTTTCCAATAGATTTTCTAAATCCTGAGATTGCACTCCAGATTTACAAATTATGTCTGTTACACTTGTCTCTTTTGGATTTTCCTGGTCTTGACATTCCATTCCATCTTGAACTTGCACTCCATCAAAAGATTCTACACACATTTGTAATCACAAAAAAGTTTATATGTATTATGCTATTGAATATAAATTTCAATGATAACAAATTCAAAAACTGTATCTAACCTTTCCCAATTTCGATGCCAATATCAGTTTCATCTTCTAGATGCGCATCTCTATAATCGCTTTCATAATGATCTTCTACATGCATATCTATATCATCACATTGATCATCAACTGCATATTTGCTAATTGGAACACTAGGTTCTCTCTCTATGGTCCTTTCATGAGGTTTGTCAAGAAGCTTCAATAAAGTATCAATCTTTGATCCTAGGTTTTTTTTTTAAAGACTGTGAGATAGTATTTAAAATAAGAATCAGAATGTTAGCTGCTTATAAGTTAAGGACATGTAGTCCTGAACTTAGAGCTACAAGTTAAAAAGTTAAGGACATGTAGTCCTGAACTTAGAGCTACAAGTTACAAAGTTAAGGACATGTAGTCCTGAACTTAGAGCTACAAGTTAAAAAATTAAGGACAGGTAGTCCTGAACTTAGAGTTACAAGTTAAAAAGTTAAGGACATGTAGTCCTGAACTTAGAGCTACAAGTTAAAAAGTTAAGGACAGGTAGTCCTAAACTTAGAGTTACAAGTTAAAAAGTTAAGGACATGTAGTCCTCAACATAGAGGTACAATTTAAAAAGTTAAGGACAGGTAGTCCTGAACTTAGAGTTACAAGTTAAAAAGTTAAGGACATGTAGTCCTGAACTTAGAGCTACAAGTTAAAAAGTTAAGGACAGGTAGTCCTGAACTTAGAGTTACAAGTTAAAAAGTTAAGGACATGTAGTCCTGAACTTAGAGCTACAAGTTAAAAAGTTAAGGACAGGTAGTCCTAAACTTAGAGCTACAAGTTAAAAAGTTAAGGACATGTAGTCCTGAACTTAGAGTTACAAGTTAAAAAGTTAAGGACAGGTAGTCCTGAACTTAGAGTTACAAGTTAAAATGTTAAGGACATGTAGTCCTGAACTTAGAGCTACAAGTTAAAAAGTTAAGGACAGGTAGTCCTGAACTTAGAGCTACAAGTTAAAAAGTTAAGGACATGTAGTCCTGAACTTAGAGTTACAAGTTAAAAAGTTAAGGACATGTAGTCCTGAACTTAGAGCTACAAGTTAAAAAGTTAAGAACATGTAGTCCTGAACTTAGAGTTACAAGTTAAAAAGTTAAGGACATGTAGTCCTGAACTTAGAGCTACAAGTTAAAAAGTTAAGGACAGGTAGTCCTGAACTTAGAGTTACAAGTTAAAAAGTTAAGGACATGTAGTCCTGAACTTAGAGCTACAAGTTAAAAAGTTAAGGACAGGTAGTCCTGAACTTAGAGTTACAAGTTAAAAAGTTAAGGACATGTAGTCCTGAACTTAGAGCTACAAGTTAAAAAGTTAAGGACATGTAGTCCTGAACTTAGAGCTACTAGTTAAAAAGTTAAGGACAGGTAGTCCTGAACTTAGAGTTACAAGTTAAAAAATTAAGGACATGTAGTCCTGAACTTAGAGTTACAAGTTAAAAAGTTAAGGACATGTAGTCCTGAACTTAGAGTTACAAGTTAAAAAGTTAAGGACATGTAGTCCTGAACTTAGAGTTACAAGTTCAAAAGTTAAGAATATGAAGTCCTAAACTGAGAGTTACAAGCTCAAAAATTAAGAAGATGGTGTCCTTAACTTAGAGTTACAAGCACAAAAATTAAGAATATTACCTTGATGTCATTTTGAATCCTTTTTTCTGATAAAGCTATTTTTTGATGTATTCTAGTACATTCTACCTCCATATCCTTTTTGAACTTCTCCGATAATCTCTGAATCAAAAACCATAAAAACAAAAAAGTCTCTTAAGCAAAAATAAGCAAATAAAAAACTAATGGTATTCAAAGACAGAAAACCTACGTTAACAATTTTCTTAAGCAAGACTTCATCAAATTGTGTTGAAGGTACTGAACTTTGATCTTGAGACAATGGCACATGCACACTAGTGGGCTCCGCATCTACTTCAGAAGAAAAAAATGGTACCATCTTGAGCAACTCATACAACTATTATATAAGGAAAAAAAACGTAAGTATTCAGAACTAAAACACAAAAACAAAAAAATAGCTAGTAATCCTGTTAACTTACTTTTTCATAATGGAAGTACTTTTTACATAGGGTGTCATAATATGGAGATTTTATATCTGAATAACATAGCATCCGGGGGAACCCACATTATCTGAAGTTCACAAATTATTTTTCCTGAAAAATTGAGAATACTTCCATAATCCAAACACAGAAGGCGAAAGGGAAGCCAAGTATAGTATAACTGTCCTTCTCTTTATCTTTCTCTTTCTCATTCTCATTCTCATTCTCTGAAGTATTTTGTTTGGGCTTCAAGCAGCTCTTCAATGATTTTAGTAACTTTTCATAATAAAGAGAGCCCCAATTGAAAGAAGAGCAGAGTTCATCGTCATCTACGATTTTCATTACCCGCTCAGACACATTCCGATTCTTGCGCTTCCCCATCAACACAGATTCAACAAAATAAATTATTGCCAACTTCATCGCATCGTCATGGCTGCCTACAAATGATGCAGTTGTACCATATGCGTGACTAGTAATAAAATGCCATAAATCGCCTAACTCGATTCTATCCTTTTCAGGGAAGTAGACTTTCGAAAGCCTATTCTCTCTTTCACCTAAAACTTTGAAGTCCACTGAAGAAGAACATTTTAACCCAGTAATTATCTGGAACGCTTCACGTGTAAACTTCACTTCATGATCAAAAATCTTGAATGTCATTGAATGGGAGTCATTGCTTATAATTTCTGAAAGCAACACACAATGAATAAGTCTACCACAGAACTTCACACCTTGTAATCGGAAAAAGTTTCCGAAAACACCATCCCTCAACTTCTTCCATTGCGTGTTCGACAAGAAATTTTTTATTGTTTCCTTATACTGAAAATCTCCTTTCCAATAGCTCATCAATTACGCCAATCATCAAACTCGAAAATACGATCTCCTTCCATTAGCACACTACAAAGAAGGAAATAGAACGTAAACATTAGGACTATTTTTCTGAAATGTCCTTAATATTTAAACTAAAAAACTAAATTCCAGGACCTAAGTAGATGCATCTTTAATAGAAGAACAGTAAACTAAACTTAGCTTACAAATTCTTAGGACTATTTTTCTGAAATGTCCTTAATATTTAAACTAAAAAACTAAAATTCAGGACCTAAGTAGATGCATCTTTAATAGAAGAACAGTAAACTAAAATTAGCTTACAAATTCTTAGGACTATTTTTCTAAAATGTCCTTAATATTTAAACTAAAAAACTAAAATCCAGGACCTAATTAGATGCATCTTTAATAGAAGAACAATAAACCAAAATTAGCTTACAAATTCTTAGGACTATTTTTATGAAATGTTCTTAATATTTAAACTAAAAAACTAAAATCCAGGACCTAATTAGATGCATTTAATAGAAGCACAATTAACTAAACTTAGCTTACAAATTCTTAGGACTATTTTTCTGAAATGTCCTTAATATTTAAACTAAAAAACTAAAATCCAGGACCTAATTAGATGCATCTTTAATAGAAGCACAATTAACTAAAATTAGCTTACAAATTCTTAGGGCTATTTTTCTAAAATGTCCTTAATATTTAAACTAAAAAACTAAAATTCAGGACCTAATTAGATGCATCTTTAATAGAAGCACAATTAACTAAAATTAGCTTACAAATTCGTAGGACTATTTTTCTGAAATGTCCTTAATATTTAAACTAAAAAACTAAAATCCAGGACCTAATTAGATGCATCTTTAATAGAAGCACAGTTAACTAAAATTCCTAAACACGGCTAGCTTACAAATTCTTAGGACTATTTTTCTGAAATGTCCTTACATAATCAATATATTGATTGAACCACAAATACATTTCAATACCAAAAGGTTTTTAATAACTTTCTCACAAAAATCTGTACCTTATTCCTCAACGAATCAAGTTATAATCATTATTTTGGATATTTCACACATACTTGATGACAAATATAGCATTGATCATGATTAGAGATATACAAAAAAAAATGCATAAAAGCAGAATCGAAAACATACCTGTACGCTGGTTCGCTGCAGAGAAGATGACAAATGAGAAGAGATTAAGTTGGACAAAGTATACGCAGAAAATTTTTGTGGGCTGGGCAGGAGCGATATTGAGGAAACGAAATTTTGGCTCTGAACTTCAATCGAGAGAAGAGAGTTGCATGCAGAAACGATATTGAGGGAGCGAAATTTTGCCTATGAAATTTTGGCTCTGAACTTAAATTAGAGAAGCATATAAAGGAAGGGTTTGGGAATAAAAGAAATAGAAGAACGGGTAAAAATATCTTTTCATAATAATTTTAATAGAGTAGTAGCTATTTTTGCTCAACATTAGAATTGGTGGATAAAAAATAAACACCACCTTATTTAGTGGCTACCACACGCTATTTTTACGTTTTCAATTGACGTGGCTACGCCACTTTAGAGCTATTATAAATTAATTTTTAGGGCAAGGGAGAGTTGTAAAACATATTGGGCCAGCTATTTACGTTTTTTTTTCCCTTACTAAAATCGTTAAATTCATTTGGGCTTCTTTCTGGTGCCCAACTATAGTAATTTTAAAAAACATCTAAGGATGAAACAATCAAACTGGATATTTCACTCATTAGGATTCACGAAGTCTATCCTGGTTTAATTTATAAATTAACCCATGACCTAACTGCCCATCTCATTCGAGTTGTATCTCAAGACCAAACTCGGATTTGTTTATTAACAAAACGATGATTGAATTGTACAAAATTTCAAATTATAGAGGGTTAATTAGTACCTTAGTCTTGTGGTTCTTGGGATTAATTGACATTCGTTCTCATTCAAAACTCTTCAACTGATGTTCTTAATAGGGATTGTGTACCTAGAAAAGTTACCCTTACTATAGTCTGTTTGGCCAAACTTTTTGGGGGGCTCAAAATTTATTTATTTTTTTATTTTCAAAAATAATTTTTTTTCTAACGTTAATGTATTTGTCCAAACTTTTAGAAGGAAAAAAAATACTTTTGAGTAGAAACAGAAGTAAAAAAAAAAATAGTTTCTTCCCAAAGTACTTTTCGAGAAAATACACTTAAAAATACTTTTTAAAAGTTTAGCCAAACATTAATTGCTGCTCAAAAATACTTTTCAAATTGATTAGCCAAATACAATTAGCTTCTCGTCAATTCTTTTTTTTTTAAAGATACTTTTTAAATTGATTTTAAAAGCTTGACCAAATATGCTATAAATATGCAAAGAGGTCATTCGATTCACTTACTAAATAGGCAGAGGAGATTACAATACGAGGATTATTTTTATGGTAATTAATAATAAAGTAATTATTATATGATAATTAATAATAAATTAAGTACAACAAACAACAACAACCCAATAGAATTCCACTAGTGGGGTCTGCGGAGAATAGAGTGTACTCAAACCTTATCCCTACCCCGGAGGATAGAGAGGCTATTTTCGGGAGACCCTCGACTCAACATATGAGACAATAATATGAGAAAAGAACAAAAAAAAAAAATTTGTAACAACAAAAGAAACCACAAAAATAATAATCAACATCGTAAGAGACAACAAATAAGTGAAAAGGCAATAACCCAATACTATAAAAAACGAGAAAAATAATGTGAACACAACATAAACTGCTAGCAATCCTAGACAAAGCTCTATCAGACTAGCCGGTACAAAGAGGAAAAACGCTCGACTACCCCCTAACCTACAACCCTAATGCTCGGCCTCCACACCTTCTTATCAAGAGTCATGTCCTCGAAAATCTAAAGTTGCGCCATGTCCTGCCTGATCACCTCGCCCCAATACTTCTTAGGCCGCCCTCTACCTCTTATCGTACCTGCCAAAGCCAACCGCTCATACCTCCTAACCGGGGCATCTAGGCTTCTCCTCCTCTCGTGCCCGAACCATCTAAGCCTTGTTTCCCTCATCTTGTCGTCTATGGGAGCAACACCCACATTCTCCCGAATATCTTCATTCCTAATCTTATCCAGCCTTGTGTACCCACACATCTATCTCAACATCCTCATTTCAGCTACTTTCATCTGCTGAATATGTGCATTCTTGACTGGCCAACACTCAACCCTATACAACATGGCCGGTCTAACCACTGCTCTATAGAACTTACTTTTAAGTTTCGTTAGGACATTCTTGTCACACAGAACTCCAGACACTAACTTTAATTTCATCCACTCTACCCCAATTCGGTATGTGACATCCCCGTCGATCTCCCCATCCCCTTGGATAATTAACCCTGGGTACTTGAAACTTTCGCTCTTGGGGATGACTTGTGAGTCGAGCTTCACTTCCACATCTGCTTCCCCCATCACGCTGCTGAACTTACACTCTAGGTATTTTGTCTTAGTCCTACTCAACTTGAAACCTTTGGACTCCAGGCCTGCCTCCATACCTTCAGTCTCTCATTAACACCGCCTCCCGTCTTATCGATCAGAACTATATTATCATCGAACAATATACAGTATGGCACCTCCCCTTGAATATGGTGTATTAGGGCATCCATAGCCAGGGAAAATAAGAACGGACTGAGCGCAGATCCTTGGTGTAACCCCATAACCATCGTAAAAAAGCTCTAAGTCATCTCCCACAGTCCTAACCCAAGTTTTAGCTCTATCATACATATCCTTTTATCGCTCTAATGTAAGCTACATGCACACCTTTCACCTCTAGGCATCTCCATAGAACGTCCTTAGGAACCTTGTCGTACGCTTCTCTGGTCAGTAAACACCATGTTTAGATCCCTCTTCATATCCCTGTATTGCTCCACCAACCTCCTGATAAGGTGGATAGCTTTCGTAGTAGAATGGCCCGACATGAACCCGAACTGGTTTTCTGATATAGACACCGCCCTCCTAACCCTCTCTTCCACTATTCTCTCCCAAACTTTCATGGTATGACTTAGTAACTTGATGTCTCTATAGTTGTTACAATTATGGATATCACCTTTGTTCTTATATAACAGAATCATCGTACTCCATCTACACTGATCTGACATCCCCTTCGACCTAAAAATAACATTAAACTGCCCAGTCAACCACTCCAAGCATGTTCTACCCACATACCTCAAAATTGTATTGGAATTTCGTCTGGTTCGGTCGCTTTGCCCCGACTCATCTTACGCATAGCTCCCACGACTTCCTCAACCTTAATACGCCTACAGTACCTAAAGTCTCGGTGACCCTCGGAGTGCCCCAATTCCCCTAGCATGATATTGTCATCCCCTCTTCGTTCAGAAGTTTATGAAAGTACGTCCGCCATCTTTGCTTAATCTGGGCCTCTTCTATCAATACTCTATCTTCCTCGTCTTTGATGCACCTCACTTGATCCAGGTCACGAGCCTTCATCTCTCTTACTTTGGCCAGCCGAAATAACTTCTTGTCCCCACAATTACCCCTTAGTTCCTCATACAACCGACCAAACGCATCAGCCTTAGCCTCCGTGACTGCTGATTTCGCCTCCTTCATATCTTCCTTATATCTTACTCTATTCGCTCTCCTCTGCTCCTCGTCGGTGCTCTCCACTAACTTAAGGTACGCCGCTTTCTTTGTTTTCATTTTACCTTGGACCACGTCATTCCACCACCAGTCGCCTTGGTGCCCGCCATAGTAACCCTTCGAGATTTCTAACACCTCTCTCGCCGTCTCCCTAATACAGTACGCCGTCGTCGTCCACGTAGCGTCTCCTCCCTTATGTATAAAGTGTTATACATAAATTATTTACTATAGTATTGAATTGCTGTTTACGTTTACGCAAATAGTTATAACCCGCGTTATTGACACACATTATATGATTATATCTTACATAAAATAATAAGATACTCACGAGTTAAGGCAAATAGTAGGATTTATGGTGGGATTAGTTACTCCTGTATCATGCGGGATTCGGGGAATATAATTTCTAATAACTAGGGCTCAAATACAATTTCTCAAACATGTGTGTATCTAGGGCTGGCAAGTGGGCCGGTCCCGGGCCTAAACGGGCTAAGTGGACCGGTCCAAACGATCCCGGATCGGGCCCAAATTAAACGGGTCAAACGGGCCCGTGCCTAAACGGGCTTTTTCTAAGGACCGGCCCAGGACCGGGACTGTTTGGTCCCGGTCTAAACGGTCCCGGGCCGCGGGCTAAACGGGCTAAGTGGGCCCAATATATTTTTTTTAAATAAATAGATATTAGAGACAAAAGGATGTTAAAATAAATATCTAAGATGTATAGATATTCGAATATATATAGTATATAAGATGTATATATAGTATATATATATATATATATAAAAGCTATATTCGATAAGCTATATATACATCTTATATATAGTATATAAGATGTATATATAGTATAGTATATATATTAAATGTATATATAGTATAGTATATATATATATATAAGCTTATATATAGTATATCGATATAAGATGTATATATATATATATATATATATATATATATATATATAAGATGTATATATAGTATATTTATATATAAGCTATATTCGATATGCTATATATACATCTTATATACTATATATAAGATGTATATATAGTATAGTATAGTATATATATATATTAAATGTATAATATATATATATATATAAAAGTTATATTCGATAAGCTATATATACAGCTTATATACTATATATAAGATGTATATATAGTATAGTATAGTATATATATTAGTCTAAAGACAAAAGGATGTTAAAAATAATATCTAAGTCTAAAGACAAAAATATTATAAAGAGATATGCCTTGTAATTTTATTATAGCATTAAAAAATATGGCAATATCTTTCTTAGTCTTCATCCCCCTATGGAATGAGCACAACAAGGTGCTAATACCACCATTGAGAAGAAAAAAAAACTAATCAAGATGTGCCAAAATATAAGTTACATAATACATACTAATTTTTGTTCATACAAGTTACATGGTATCTCTTACAAACTTCATAAATCTATCAAGGTCCGGAGGAATTTCCGTTGGTGGTGGCGAAAAAGTTGCTTGGTCATCGCCACTTCCGGGCGAAGCAACATCCTCCGCAAGTTCAGCTAGCATTTCTTCGTAAGCTTCGTCTTCATCTGGTTATGATTCAGCAAGTCCAAAATTTCTTCTTTCCGACCGGATCCAATCTCTGAAAAGTACTGATTTTTCCAAACTCTCCCTCATAGACGCTCTATAATCACCGAGTTGAAGTCTTGCTTGACTGAAAGCGCTCTCTGATGCCACTGTTGAAGCTTGAATAGTTAAAATGTCTCGGGCCATCCTTGAAAGAACCGGAAAGTATTTTTCTTTGTCCTTCCACCATTCCAAAAGATTAAAGGAACCGTCGGGATTCACTTCCTCAATTCCCTGCGACAAATAAACTTCAAGCTCATTTAGTTGTGAAAAATCACTACTACTAGAACCTTGAGAACCCCTAAACCCCGCCCAAGCACTAAGTGCTCTTACTCGCGCAGTTCTTTTAGATGATTGAGAATCAGAAGAAGAATGAGTTGGAACATTTGGTCTAGCATGATTTAATGCAACTTGATAAGTATTAAAAATAGTTTGAGCATTTATTCTAATTGAGGCTATTATTTTCGGAACTTGAGACAATTCCTCATCTTTAAGTGCTAAACTATTATAAACAGTTTCATACCAAAAATGAGGACCTCCTAATTTCATACAAGGATTTAACAAAGCAGAAACACCATAAATAGGGGAAATAGGAAAAAAATATTTTTTAAACTTTTTTCTCATAGAATCAATAGCAAGTTTATAAATTTCTCTACCCTCTGAGAAATGAGCAAACAAATTTGCAAGTTCTGCAATATAAACTAAACAGTTAGAAATAGTAGGATAATATTGCCCAGAAAATTTATTTGTAGCAATATGAAATTTTTCTAAAAATTCTACAAGTATTTTAACATTAGCCCAATCCCCATTTGTAAGGTACTCATCATCATCACTTACATGTGCATTAAATGTTGAGTTTATGGGGTTTCTATATTCATATGCAACAACCAAACTTTCATACATGCAATTCCATCTAGTTGGACAAGGTTTAGGAACCTTTCTTTCTCTTAGGCCAAATTCATCGCATCTTTTAAAATCTTCTCTAAGTCTACTTCTACGGTTTGAATAAAAAAGCCAGTTAAGAGCCATCTTAACCTTTTCAATTTCAATATTTAAAATTCTCATACCATCACCCACAATTAAATGGTAAATATGACAAATACATCTAACATGAAAAATATTACTAAATGTAGGATTTAGCGTAGTGGTAAGCAAGGCTATAGCATTTGTGTTACTAGTAGCATTATCCATTGAAATTGACATTATTTTATCACTAATGCAAAAATATCTACAAATATCTGTAACTGTGCTAGCAATAAACTGCCCTGTGTGACGTGAATTAATTATTCTATAAGAAATAATGCACTTTTGCATTATCCAATCCTCATCAATCCAATGACTGGTAACAGTAAGGTAATCACAGTCGTTACCACTTCTACTAATATTAGTTGTAATAGCAACACGATAATTTATATGAGTAAATAAATAGCATAAATATTATTCATATTTATGTTTATATTTATAAATATCGCTCTTTACGGTTGTGCGAGGAAAACCTTTATAAGTAGGATTAATAGTTGGATTAGAATAAAGAGCATTCATTAATTCATGGTCTAATTATTCACCAGATCTAATATTATGGCAAAATTGACTTTCAGTAAATTGTAATAAACTATTATCGCTATCAAGAATAACAGGTGTAGGACGTATATGGAGTTTGGTTCGGGGAGCCCGGGACAGTGGGAGAGGAACAGATTGAGCACTACATTCGTCACTCTTGGATTTTTCCTTATTTTTACCAAAAAGTTTTTTTAAGGAAGACATCTTAATTAATAAAGTAATAGAAAATAAATAAACACAAACAAAATTATAATATTAAAACTTAAGAGTTGGAACGAGTTTACCGAATTGACAAACAACTTATTGGAAATTGATTATCGTTGAAGATTTCAATTCACCAACTTCACAATTGTTTCACAAATTGTAACAATAGTAGCAATTATAGAAGAAAATTAGAGAGAGATTGTGATAGATTGATGATTTTGTAGGAAAAAATGAAAGAATGATGGGGTATTTATAGTTGAAAATAGGAAAAAAGTGTAATTATAAAAAGTTTGGGATTAAAATAAAGTTGGGGGTTAAATGGCTATTTTATAAATAGCCAACGGCTATATTTTTTTAAAAAAAATTTTAAAAAAAAATAGCCGTTGGGACCGTTTGGCCCGCTAAGGAACCGGGCCGATCCCGGATCCTGGCGGGCTAAACGGTCCCGAGCCTCACGGACGCACGAGACCGGCCCAAGCCCGCTAAAACCGGATCAAACGATCCTGACCCGTTTGGCCCTCGGTCCCGAACCGATCCCGGCCTGAACCGGCCCACTTGCCCCCCTTAATCTAATTACTATAAACCAAAAACTCTTTCCTTCTTCTCTTGTGCGCATGCTCTAATTTCAAACAGCAAAAAATTCGAGCACTGTGAGGTGAGCGGCGAACTCGATTGCTAAATCGAAGTTTCCAATAATGGCGATTGTTGTATAAAACCACAAGGGGAAAAAAACAGAGAAAAAGCAGTGAGAATGAGTGCTGGCGGCGGAGGAGTAGTAAAAGAGCAGAGCTCGACGCCACCTAAACCCTCAAAATTCACGGTGTACCAGAATCCAGCCTTCTCTGCTGCCCTAACAACCAACAGCCTTCGTCCCTCCAAGTCTACTTTCCTTTTCATACTCTCTATTTCCTTCGCTTCTGCTTCTGCTCTTCTCAGCATATTTATTAGGTATTAATTTTGGTATTTTTATTTAATCGCACTTTTCATTGTTATTTATATTAATTTGGAATTGAGATATAGTTGTTGTTATTATTTTTGTTGTTGCTGAACTCAGCAACGTTTGCCAATGTATGATTTATTGGACTCACTATGCAACCCCCCCCCCCCCCACACACACACACAGAGAGACATATTTATCTTTTAATTTTTTTAATTATATATAGATATCGAGCCAAAGGCGGAGTGTGGACCTGCATTTGTCCATGGTTGGTAAGGGTTGACATAAAAGTTGTTTAGTGCAGTTAGTGGCAGAGGAATTTATACAAGAGAATTAAAAAAGAAACTACAATGTCGCACCTAGTATTTGAACCTGCGACCAAAACAAATTTTGAATGCCTTTGTCACAGCACTAGAATTTTTCCTTATATAAGAAGGATTCAATAGTTTATATATAACAAAAAAATCTCGTTTTTTTCTATATTTGCACAGTATAATTGACGAAGGGGATTCAATTGAACCCCCTTACTCCTACTTAGCTCCCCCCCTGAGTGCTGAACGTGGAGTAAAAGAATTGAGAGAGGTGGCGGAATGATATTTGCCAACATGTTGGAACGGTTGGAAAAAAGTGAAACTTTGTAGTTAAGCCGGAAATTACCTGCTTTATGTTTGTGTTGTGGAATGTATATACCATTTGATTAAGATGTTGATTAAAAGCACGCGTACAATGTCAATAGAAATTTTATGATGAGTGCATTAACAAGATTACACGTATTAGGATGGACAGCCATCTTAGTTTTCGAGTTTGAAAGTTCAATTCAGCTTGGTTTTGCCAAACACATTTGCTAGCAGAGGGAGGAGCGCTATATTCCTTTTTCTCCTCACTTTTTAAGATATAAGCGAGGCTATATCATCTTGTTGTTGATTAGGGCAGTGGAAGGGATGGCTTACCTGTCCATTTGATAATTTTGTTGTGGCCTCTAACGAAGACTTAGATGAATTGATGAGAGCCTAAATCTAGAAGGAAGGAGTTATCGTGCTTTCAGAAGCTGCTCTGGAACTTAGAGTTGATGGGAATTAACTGCACATTTGTTTAATGCTTCTTTTTTAAATAAAAAAAATGTTAAAAGACTTTGCATTTCAACCCTTAATTGAGTTTCCTTAAAAAGGAAATAAGGTTTAAAGAAGGTATGGCTTGAATTATATATAGATATCGAGCCAAAGGCGGAGTGTGGACCTGCATTTGTCCATGGTTGGTAAGGGTTGACATAAAAGTTGTTTAGTGCAGTTAGTGGCAGAGGAATTTATACAAGAGAATTAAAAAAGAAACTACAATGTCGCACCTAGTATTTGAACCTGCGACCAAAACAAATTTTGAATGCCTTTGTCACAGCACTAGAATTTTTCCTTATATAAGAAGGATTCAATAGTTTATATATAACAAAAAAATCTCGTTTTTTTCTATATTTGCACAGTATAATTGACGAAGGGGATTCAATTGAACCCCCTTACTCCTACTTAGCTCCCCCCCGAGTGCTGAACGTGGAGTAAAAGAATTGAGAGAGGTGGCGGAATGATATTTGCCAACATGTTGGAACGGTTGGAAAAAAGTGAAACTTTGTAGTTAAGCCGGAAATTACCTGCTTTATGTTTGTGTTGTGGAATGTATATACCATTTGATTAAGATGTTGATTAAAAGCACGCGTACAATGTCAATAGAAATTTTATGATGAGTGCATTAACAAGATTACACGTATTAGGATGGACAGCCATCTTAGTTTTCGAGTTTGAAAGTTCAATTCAGCTTGGTTTTGCCAAACACATTTGCTAGCAGAGGGAGGAGCGCTATATTCCTTTTTCTCCTCACTTTTTAAGATATAAGCGAGGCTATATCATCTTGTTGTTGATTAGGGCAGTGGAAGGGATGGCTTACCTGTCCATTTGATAATTTTGTTGTGGCCTCTAACGAAGACTTAGATGAATTGATGAGAGCCTAAATCTAGAAGGAAGGAGTTATCGTGCTTTCAGAAGCTGCTCTGGAACTTAGAGTTGATGGGAATTAACTGCACATTTGTTTAATGCTTCTTTTTTAAATAAAAAAAATGTTAAAAGACTTTGCATTTCAACCCTTAATTGAGTTTCCTTAAAAAGGAAATAAGGTTTAAAGAAGGTATGGCTTGAAGAAACCTTATCCAACCAGCCTCAGAGAAAGAAAAAGAAAGTAATAATCATAACAATGCATCGCTATAGCTCACTTATAAAAAAACAATGGGTAGCTATAGCTTGGTGTTTCGTGTCTCAACTAATGGATTCATTTCAATTTGAGTGATTGCAGGGAAAGCGGGATTGTTGACAGTCTGAGATTCAAATATGTTTCTCAAGAAACTGCTTGTAAGTGATGTGGTCCTTCACTCCTTCTCGACTGATCTCAAACACTATTGCATCAGCTTGTTACTAACATTTTACCATTATGTTCAGGTCTTTTTGCCAGACTGATACAGGCTTTTGCAGCCATAGTTTTAGTTGGAACCTTTCTTGCCCTTGTCAAGGCTATTTATCTATGTACAACGAGGACTACTGATGTAACAATTATGTCACCTACCAAAGGAACAAAGGAGCATACACATCTGACTAATAGACAGTTGGGGCTTTTGGGGATTAAACCAAAAGTTGAGCAAACTACTCTAGAGTCTTCAAAGAGACCTCCCAAATCAAGAAGTATCTCAGCCTCTCCATCTGATGTCCTTGTCCCTCTTCATCAGCCAATTCCTAGTTCAAACCATTCATCTAGACTTAGTGGTGACAAAGCAAGAACCGGTAGTGGAACTAAAGTACCATCTTTCAGCAACCCATCAAAATCACCGGCTTCCCCATCCTTGTATCTTGTTCCAGCATCTTCTTCTCTATCACCTTCAATCCAGTCTTCACCAGGTGGGGAACACTTGGTTGCCACACCTTGGTCGAACAAACGAGCTACTTTTCATAAAGAGATTGCAACAGAGGAACAGCTTGAAAAGTTCTTGGCTGATGTTGATGAGAGAATTACTGAATCAGGAAGCAAGCTGGCAACTCCTCCACCCACCATAAGTGGGTTTGGTGTAGCCAGTCCTGGTAACTTGCCCAGTTCCACTAATACTTCTGGAACTCCAAGACGTACTCCTCTAAGGCCTGTTAGGATGTCCCCTGGTTCCCAAAAGTTTACAACTCCACCCAAGAAAGGGGAAGGCGATCTACCTCCTCCAATGTCAATGGAAGAGTCCACTGAAGCATTTGAGCATCTGGGGATCTATCCACAGATCGAGCAGTGGCGTGACCGACTCAGGCAATGGTTTTCCTCCATGCTGCTAAAGCCTATGCTTATCAAAATTGATACTAGTCACACGAAGGTGGATTCTTGCACCCACTTTTATGTTTAGAATCTTTGCTCATTCTCTTTTTATTCTTTTTTCTGATACTTGTGGTGTTCTGCTTTTCTCTTTTTCTCCTTATCTCATGTGTTTTCCTCTTGTTGGCACATTTGATGATCTTCCCGAAAAACCTTAAGTGTTGATTTAAACCAATCTTTCCTGCAATACTGCTCATTGATGTCATTTAGAGCTCCTTAGGTATGTATTGGCTTCATATTCATAGTGACCATGATAGATTGGGTTGTAGGCTTGTAGCACATTATATCAAATGGATATAGAGGAAACGCTCTTATGCCTTAGAGATTCTTCTGATTGTTCCACAGAAGTTTTTTTCTTTTTTAAAACGAAGAGGAATTCTTTTGATGAAATAATCAAAATAAGGATGAAATAGAGCAGTCATGTATGTGCATCAGACAATAATAGAACAACTTAAGCTAAGCTTACAAGCATTGAAGTTATGTATTTTCTGCAGAGCACTGGACTGAAAAAATGTAGTGCGAAAAGAGTTGAAAGAGTTAGCACCTACTTTTTATCATCGTATCAGAATTCATAAATACAATTCCTGTTATCCTGGACAGAAGGAACATAATTTTGCTCGCTTGTTCTCTTGTAACTTTCAGAATTATGGAAAAATACTCCTCATCTTAAGGATTGTTTTTATATACCGATTGGGCCACTTAAGAATGTATAGAAGCTACAAATTATGAAAAAGAAAGAATCCTCTTTTTGTTACAAACATGTTTTAAAGGAAAGGTAAAGGTAGCTATGTTATTCATAGAAAAGAATCATAGTATTATGTAATTTGTTCTTCCCTTTCATCAGCGACCTTAAAGTTCAATGGTTTTGTGTGCAGTTTAAGAAATGAAGTTTGTATACTCAAAAATGTGCTCAGCTTCTAAACTATAAATGAAATTTTCTGGTCCAGCAGAATTGTCTTATTGTAATTTATGTTCATCTTCTATTATAAGCATTTGAATCATTGCATCCTTATACCTAGTTTGATGCCTTTGTACTCTTGGAAGTATTTTCTAAAGGATTTAAGTTACATACTTTACACTGGTAGTGAACTTTAACCTATAATAGTAGGCTACTTACCATCTTTGGCAGATTAACAATTAATGCTTATAAAGAGATTTACCAGTAGTTACTTAATAAGTTACCTGATTGTGTAAATAATTTTTACACCGTCAATACATATAACTTAAACTCTTTTCTAATAGTCTGAAAAAACTTCTTACTGACCTGTTGAATTAAGAAAGTCGAAAGAGACTGCCAAATTTGACTTTGGTTTTGGCACTTCCTGGTGTTAGGTGCACTTCAAAGCATCAAAATTTGCTATGTTGGAGAAATGCATATTCCTTTTTGTTTCTTTTGATGTATAACTTATCATTTCATTAAAATGCACCAACAGGGTGCTGAATTTGTACAACAAGGACTCCATCACGCTCGTAAGTGCTTGGTTTTAAAGCATGGTAATCTTGAGAAATTAAAAAGAAAAAAAGGAAAATGCATTAGAATCTTTTTTGAGAGAAAAGCATTAAAACCTTCAGATGTCAATTCATCATCTCCTTTGTATTTATACGTTTCTCAGCTTTTTGACTAAGATCAAGTTAGTTTCATCTCCTTTGCCATTTTACTAGCCATTTCATGCTTAGTGATGCTCTCAGGTTATGCAAGCTGCAGCCAAACTAGGCATTACAATCACAATCAGTCAAGTCGGAAATGAAGCACCTGATACTGGGACTGCTGCTATATCTGCTACGGAGAGGACTAATGAATGGAAACCCTCATTTTCTGTTGACGAAGATGGATTACTTCACCAGCTGCGTGCAACTCTTGTTCAAGCTCTTGATTCTTGCATGCGTAATTCACTTCACCTCCCATTAAGATTATTAGTCTTGCACTTCATTATTCAAGTTGTCTCTCATTGTTGGACATGCCAATGTAATAATTCTGAAGTATCTTGTCGATGCTTCTTTGTTTGCAGCAAAGACAACTTCTGGAGTTCTTCAGCTATCCTCGCCACAGAATTCTCAGATCCCTATTTTACAAGAGTGCATTGATGCCATCACTGAACACCAAAGGCTTCTGTCCTTAATGAAAGGAGAATGGGCCAAGGGATTGCTGCCACAAAGCGGTGTCCGTGCAGAAAATACAGTACAGAGGATCCGAGGTAGTTTGACTCTCGGCTTTGCCTTGCATGTCAGTCACTCTTGGATCTCCATTACATTTTTGGAGAAGAAATAAGAGATAAACTATGCTGATTTCTATTATTTTTGCATGACTGATCTGACTCCCAATTTCTTTGCAGAGCTTGCTGAAGGAACCTGTTTGAGGAACTATGATTATTTGGGCAGTGTAGAGGGGTATGGGAAAGGAAACAAGAAATGGAGTTCCGAGTTTCCAACAGATTCTCATTTGCTCCTATATTTATTTTGTACTTTCCTGGAGCACCCAAAGTGGATGCTACATGTTGATCCTACAGCTTATGTTGGAGCCCAGTATAGCAAAAACCCCTTATTTTTGGGTGTTTTACCTCCTAAAGAAAGGTTCCCTGAAAAGTATGTAGCTGTTTTGTCAGGTGTACCCTCTGTGCTCCATCCAGGAGCTTGCATATTGGCTGTGGGAAAGCAAAGTCCCCCAGTTTTTGCCCTATACTGGGATAAGAATCCTCAGTTCTCTCTCCAGGCAAGTTATTATTGCAAAGATGCTTATTGACTGCATTATGCTTGTTTTATAAATAGAAAATGATAAGATACCACCTCTCCGAAAAGGTTGATGGATAATACAACAGACAATTGAAAAATTATTGAAAATTTGCGTGCCCTTAAATATGGTAACAGTGTACTATTCAAGTTCATCGAGTCATCCTCAAGTGCTAGTTCAGTAATTTTGTCTAACTTTATACCTTACACTTGTTCTCTCATTGCAGGGAAGAACAGCACTTTGGGATTCTATCTTGCTTCTGTGCTATAAGATAAAGATTGGGTATGGAGGTTTTGTGCGGGGTATGCATCTTTCTTCGTCAGCGTTGGGCATTCTCCCAGTTCTTGATCCAGAAAAGGATGACTGCTGAACTTGAATTCACCCCACCTATGCCATAAATTATATGCAAACTCTCATGGACACTCAGTGTGAAGAACAGCTGCATAAGAATCTTGCTGTAGGTGGATCAGGTTTATCTTGAGATATAGGGTCATTGTAAGCAATTATAGTTGTGTAATTTAGGCTCGCAAAAGAATCAGAGATTTTTAGTAGACAGGTTCCTATCCTCTATTTTGACTGCAGAATTTTATGCACTTCAGCAGTTAGAGAATAGTTCCATCAGTTCCCATTAGTAATACTATTATTGGATTAGAAGATTGATAGTATATGTATTCATAGCTTGATCAGTAATAGCATAGATTTCTTGTATGCCGCCCAAGTCAAATAGGACTGTTGCCGCTTATGGACATCAAAAGCCAGTTTTAAAGGAGAGCATTGTTCCCTTGTGGCACGTTTAAAGAAGCAAAAGTAACAGAGAGAGATGTGATTACGTTCTGTTGAGTTTCTGCTGTTGCAGTGAACTGTTGTCTTTGGAGATAATGGTAGATTCCTTTTCCTGATCACAAGTGAGGTTTTAAGCAGCACGAATGAATGTAATAACATCTATAATGAGCCAGAAAACCAAACACCCCACCCACATGCCTAGCAAGGAGTCCGAGCTGGTTAGGATCTCAAACCTACTTGCCACGTTGAATCATCAGCTTTTAACTATACTGAGTGTTAAAAAGTATACTGGTTAATTGGTTATCCACATACCTTTTAACTATAGCATCCATAGGTCGGGATAAAGTTTCTTGAAAACTAGCCCAAAAAATGTTTGCAAAAGTTCGTTAGATATGCCATAAACCTCAAACAGACGCAACCAACAACAATTTCCATCTCTAGATGCATCACCAAGTAATCCTATTGTTGGCAAGTCACGGTGCTTTTAAATGTCAGTTTCTAAAAACCAAATCATGGTGTCTTAAGATTGCGATCCTTTAAACCACAATTTAACCAGCCAGTATTGATGATATTAAGGTGTCAAGGAGAAACAAACTAGCAAATATCAACTGAGTCCGGCTTATCAATACGCTGTACAAACAAGAAACAAGGGGCAGGTTCTCATTTTCACATAAGGGTTAGGCACAGTTCTCCACCTTCATATCACATAATCATACAACTCTATCATGGGTTCTGCATTCCTTTCTCATTCCAAATAAATTGGATAGAAAAAACCCTCAGTGTCAGTCGGTCCCTCCTACCTTTCCTCGCACCAAAAATATCACGAGATTGAACCTCATTTTCACTTTGTGCACTCATGGCACAATCTGGTACTATCCAGCGTCCATTGAGCTAGAACGATTAACACATTCACATACATTATACTTTCTATAAATTAGTTAAACAGATTTACAGGCTATTGGCCTCCCACAAGGCAAAAGGAGATTTTGAATCACTAAAATGCCTCCCCTCTATCCAAATTTGATTTACCAGTGGATGTTACTAGAACTTTTTGTACTGAGCTAAGCTGTCCAAATGTACAATTCACCAGCGATCACCCTCCAGGGAATCATCAAGGAAATGGAAGAGAAAAGAATGTGTTCCGGTCCTGCTCGCAACATAAAAGAGAGAGGTGAGGGCACCAGGGAATTAGGAATCTGATATGAACAAACATGAATACATATTAATACGAATTCGCAGAGTGGAGTACCTACAAATAAGAGAACTCCTAGGTGCCAGCAGTGATGTAAGAGAGCGGTTTCCTGTTGATCGATGTGTGCGCACTAGCAAGAGCTCATCTTGTCACATCCACATACTTTGCTGAGTAAAAGTAATCATTGTTCTGCCACCATGGAATCTGCTCCTATTCAGAATCCGAATCAATACTTAGATACAATCTTGGTCTTACAGAACGACGTTGACGAGGAAATGTAAAAGGACTATCTGATCGTTCTCTACTGCTCTTAGTTGGTCTGCTGTCATTCATACCAAGAAGCAATGAAGCTGCACAAACAGTAGCATCACTGCCTACATTTAGAAAAGCTCCAATACATGAATCAAAAAAGAACTACTGATAACACATTCTCTTTTGTAAGAATATCATCTACCAGGATAGGTAGACATACTGCACCGAAAAGAAAATAACTGTAAAAGAGCTACATGGCACTACTCTAAGGTCTGTGAATTGTGCTCATACTGGAGCTTCCCAACTAGCGCTGTTGTAAATCCAAACAAGACTAGCGGCTTACCAGTTAATTCTGGTCAATTTACCCGTTATATTTTTTTTGGCAGGTAAAAGTACAAAACCCGCAATGTAAATTCTGACATAATGGGATAATGATCTCTCCCCCCCCCCCCCCCAAAAAAACAAAATAAAAAAAACAGGAGAACAAGAAGATACCAGTGTCAGCCAATGAGTCCAAGGCAGTGTCTTTTGTTTGTACTTGCTGCCCAGAGCTTAAAGCATTTGCAACAGAATCACCATGAACCCCTCCATCACCACCAAGTCGAAGTGATATCCAATCCTCAGTACCAACGCCATTTGAAACATCAGGCTGATCCCTCGTAGCCTCAACTGACGTATCAGATGGTCTAGTAGGAAGAAATATCTGAAGTGAGGGATCATTACCACTAAATGCTAGGGAATTATCAACTAAACTGTCATTTATATTAGCATTGGGGCGATTTGCATATGTTCCAGGAAGAAGAGAAGTAGATCCAATGCCGGTATCTGCAGCCAACCCGTAGCCACTGAGAGAACTGGGACAGTTAATAGAACCATGCTGCTCATCTACTAAAGATCCTGAAACATCAGCATCAGAACTAAATAACTGAAAACCAGGCCCCCCTTGGGTTCCAGAAGGCAAAGACCACATGTTCATCCCAAATTCATCATCATTAGAATTGAACAGCCCGAGACATGAATTCCCACCGTTAACCAGCGTAGAGTCATGAAAAGAATCCGGAATTCCTTGTGACTGACATGGAAAAGGAACTACAGGTGCATCACTATGGTTGTTATTAAAGATAGGCCCAGATGAGATAATTGGCTCATTTTCTTCTTCAGAATCACTTAGTACTATAACTTCAGCATCCCCTGCTGGTACCGACGGATTTTCGTTACCAAAACCATATGTTGGGTCAATAAGAGAAATGGCCTCAAGATCAAACGCATTGTTCGAGAAGTCAAGGTTCCCATTGCCATCTTGATTAACGCTGGCATCTTCACCTTCTTTGCCACTACCGGTGGCACCGCTGCTCATTGGAATGATATCCTGACCAAAATTGTCTCTCAATCTACTTCCGGATGAAAATGTCTGGTCTTCCGGTTTGCTGATTTCCCACAAACCATTTCTGTTCTTCCTCAATCCAACTTTAAGACCATTGCCATCAGAGCCTCCTTCCTGTTTAATCTGCTTAAGAATTTCGGGCTTAGGTTTCGACTCTATATCTAGAGATTCGCTCAGGCTCCCATCAGGTAAGTGCCAGCGCCCAAGATCCCCAAGACTCTGTCGATCACCTTCTATCTTTGCACGCCAAGAACCATCAGGTTTCACTTCAATTTCTGCAACATCTTCTCCACAACTTCGCAGCTGTACCGCAAAACCGAGTGAAAAATCAGCTAAAGAAGGTTAGGACATAATTATTATCATAAACAAAAGCTAGCAATACCCGAGAAGTGATTCGATTGAAATATGGATCTATGATGACATGCTCCAAAGCGTAGTTCTTGAGACAGATGGGGCATTGCCACTGCATCACATGAACAAGATTTGTAAACAAACAATATTCGGTGGATAATATGATGGAAACTTAGATATTATGCTGACGGAAACATCTAGTTCTGGGCCATAGTTCCTTGCCTTCCTTGACCTTTGATTCATTTCAACAAAGACTTCAAGATCAAAGCAGCCCATGTGTATACAAGGTTTGAATCTTCCAGCAACTTTCATCCTTGAACCGCTCATCTGTAATGCACATACATAAAAAATTGACCACTCTATGACTCGTGCTGCACAACACAGCAATAAAATATTGCAACAAGGCCATACAGAGGATAGAATCCAAATAGAAGAAAAACATTGAAAATATTGACGAGCTATCCTCCAGAGAAATTAATTCACATAATAATAGCAGGATACAAGGTGGACACCAGTACAGAAGGAAGACCTAACGGGAGCCTGTGCACCACCGTGTTTTCTTGATCAGGTGATACCTACATGTCAATCCTATGGTTTCTTGTTCAAACAATAAAATAAACACTTAAATAACGTCCAAGACTAAGCTCCCGTTTGGCCATAAATTTTAGCTTCATTTATTCAAAAAAAAAATTGAAAACATTGTTTGTTTATGAAATATGATCATGTTTTGGGAAAAAAATTCTAAAATTTTCAAGTTCCCAAAAACTGGTGTAGGGCAGTTTTTGGGTGAATATTTTTCTTCCGCTCACAAAACTTCAACTTTTCTTCAAATAAAATGCATGTCCAAACAAACTTCAACTTTCAAAAATTATTTTTCAACACAACTTCAAACACTCTTTTTTCAAGTTTCAATCAAATCTATACCCAAATGCTAGCTAAGATTGTGGCTAGTGGTGGCTCTTGAAACACAAATAGAGCTCTAGGGGTCGACTAAGGCCACATTGCGTGCAATTGCACAAGCTTGCAGCTTGATTATCTAACTTTGAAGGGGCATGGATGTACTATGTAGAGATAACACAGTGATTAACTTAACAACACCAAATAATAGATGCTGCAAGCAACAGGATTATAAGTTTGATATGCACTTACAGGGCAGCGAAGATTGACAGGAATACAATCAGCAACCACTTCCAGATCACTATCACTATCGGCATTTTCAGTTGCCGTCCCACCACCAACACAACGACGAACGCGAGTAAGAGCATCTTCAAACTGCTCACCATCTGACTCCTTTGGGATCAAACTAAGAACCTAACAATAAAAAAAATTATATCAGAAACCATAAAACAGTCTATACAGAAGATCCCTTGTATATTAACATGTCTATGTTCATGTAAATGGCAAGCTATCGGGAACTATTCTTTTTATTACAATATCAGGAATATATTAGGGCCAGAACTGGAAAGCTATAGCCATAGTATAATCTTGAGATCATGAAAACTGTTGATTGCTCAATTGTCTGTAAGATACTTGGTTTGCTTTTGGATCAATTTTTGTTTCAATTTAAGACCTTGAAACCTAGTAAAACATTACTCACAAGCAACAAATGTTATAGCTCAGTTGGCAGAGCACCTTTTTTACACGAGAGACAATATCTTTCAAGGGGGTTCCAGAAGAAGAATCAGGTCAAAATTAGGATACACTTTGGGAAATCAGACTTCCAGATTTAAAAAAACAAATGAAAGGCTTTAATAAAACTCAGTTGAATTTTACGAACTTTAAGGTGTATGAAGTTTCATATTTGATTTTTTAAGCAGTACGATAGACTTCATTTAACTTGGGTTGATCTAGGCCAGAGGCCAAGGTACAAATCTACTGTTCTTTATTTTCAATAAAGTGATAAAAAATCCATGCGTACAGCACATTTTGGGAAAACCAAACTTACATGAAAAAAAGCAAATGAAAGGCTTTCATAAAATTCAGTTGAATTATATGAATTTTAAGGGGTATGAAGTTTCATATTTGATTTTTTAAGCAGAACGATAGAGACTTCATTTAACTTGAGTTGATCTAGGCCAGAGGTCAAGTTACAAATACACAACAACAGCAACAGCATACGCAACATAGGAGGGTAGAGTGTACGCAGACCTTACCCCTACCGTGTGAAGGTAGAGAGGTTATTTCCGATAGACTCTCGACTCAAGGAAAGCATAATCATAACAGTTATGACAAAGAAATACGAAAAGAGAAGCAGTAACAACCAAGAAAAATAATATAACCGAAACAAAAGAAACAACCGATAGTAATAGAAACCTAAGAATAGGAAATACGAGAACACTAATACTACAGGCATGGAAAAGAAATACAGGTTTGAAAAGGAAATACGCTCGACTACTTACTAACCTAATATCCTTATCCTCGACCACTACACCCTCCTATCAAAGGTCATGTCCTCGGTAAGCTAAAGATGTGCCATGCCCTGCCTGATCACCTCTCCTCAATACTTCTTCAGCCTAACTCTACCTCTCCTAGGACCAGCCATAGTCAACCTCTCACACCTACTCACACCTACTCACTGGGGCATTTGTGCATCTCCTCTTCACATACCTGAACCATCTCAGACTCGCTTCACGCATCTTGTCCACCACATAGGTCACTCTCACCTTGTCCGGAATATCTTCATTCCTAATCATCTCTCTCCTAGTATGCCCACACATCCATCTCATCATCCTCATTTCCGCTACTTTCATCTTCAAAGTTACAAATCTATTATTCTTTATTTTCAATAAAGTAATAAAAATTCCATGCATACAAGATGTATACTATAGTGAATCTTCACAAATAATTCTCTACGAAGGTACTCAATTGTCTATAAAACCCAAAATATCATAGGTGCTCCAACGCCGATGCTGACACAAACTCCTCCCTTTTTGTTTCTCTCCCCTTCCTATTCCGCCTACGTAGAACATCATAGGTGCTGCAAAGCACACACTTTTACAAACTCTCTCTAATCCAGTCCCTCCCTCACCACCTTCCCAATTTTTATCGCAGTCAGTAAAACACTACAACTTTTTTGATTTCTCATCCTTTTTGTTTTTACACTCCCCAAGTTGTTCCTCGCCTCTACTATCCTCTTCCTCCCAACTCTGCTTTCCCATATCCCTCCAGCACAGTCAATTGTGTTAAAATATAACCAGAGCTAAATTGTAAAACTATTAAATTCAATCCAAAATCACATTTAACTCAAAAAATATAATATAAAAATTCATATATATATATATCAGTGTTTAAAAAAGCGATCGCTTCGTGCTTTTCGCTTTAAGCGACGCGAGTGAAGCTGAGGCGATGCGATTTTCAAAAGCGATCGCTTCAATACCTGAAGCGAGAAGCGACGCAGAAGCGAAAAAGCGATCGCTTCAGTCAAAAGGGGTCAATTTTTTTTAAAAAAAGATTGGGTCTTTTTTTTATTATACAAAACATAGACCCCAAAGTGAAGACATTTCATTCTCTTCTTCCATTCCATCGAGCATCGATGTTGCTGCTGCTAGGGTTCCAGAAGTCCGTCCAGGTAATTTCTTCTTCTTTTTTCTTCTTTCTTTTTCTTCTCCTTTTTTCTCTCTTCTTTCTTCTTCTTCCCGTCGCGTCCATTGTTGCTCACTGCTAGGGTTCCAACGGTCCCTTTTTTCTTTTATTCTTCTTATTTAGCCTTTATTTATTAAATTTTGTGTGTATTTCAGTTTATAAACTTAATTATTATATTTTGAAATGTTGTTGCTTTGCTGATTTTAGTATATTAAACTTAATTATTATTTTTTCAGCTTTTTTCCTTCTTCTTTGAAATGTTACTGATTTCAGTTATATATATATATATATATATGTGTGTGTGTGTGTGTGTGTGTGTGTGTGTGTGTGTTATATTTTCAGTTTATTTCATTACGTTTGTTTTTCTTTTATCTTAATAGGGATATATATAGAACTTTTTTATTCTTTATATTGTCTCTTTGCAAGGTCTACTTCAATGAAGTGTGTGCTCCGCTTCGCGCTTCGCTTTTGAAGCGAGGCGAGCCCCTGTCACTTTTTTGAGCTTCTCGCTCTCAAAAACACTAATATATATAAACTTATATTCTCACAGCCGAAAATTTCCAACAATAGTAGAGGTGCCAAACAAACAAAAAGGCATGAAATAGAAATAAAACATAAACTCATAGAACTAATACCATAAAAAATACTGTCTTCATACCAATTAATGTGATGGTGATTGACTGGGCCCGGAATTTAAGAAAAAAGTAACTTTTTAAATTTGCAGTCTAAGACGAGCCATAGAAGTTTATGTTGCTATAAAACATCTCATTAAAAATAAAATGGAAAGTTTAAAAGTAAATTGTTTCTAAATGAGGAAAGTATTATACCTTTGGACAGACTAAAAATAAAAAAGTATCACATAGATTGGGACATGGAGTAACGGAAAGGGAATGCAATTGTGTAATACGGAGTATGGTGCATTATGAATGCAGTGTATTGACTCAGCACCAACCTGGATTAGTATTGATACCTAATAAGATGTGCAATCTACATGCAAACCACCCCTATGCCGTTAATGTGCAATACCCCAAAAAAACTGTAAATACCTTTGACATCGGATTAGTGTGCTTTTAGTGAAAATATATTTTTGACTTGTCAACAAATTGAAAATTTCCAAATTAAAACTTCAACTGAATACTGAGTAAGAGCAGGTTAAAAAGTTACTTTGCAAGAGATAATTTACATTGCATAATGCTGGTCAAACTTGACTACCTGTTGAACAGTACGCCGCTTCACAAGTCTAACCCCCAAGCAAAAGACACGAGCATCGCATCCTGTTAATGTGATTTTGTTGATTCCATCTCTGGTGCATGGTGTGATCTGATAAAATGGTAAGGCATATATTAAGAGAAATGCCTCTGAAATGAATCACAGTTTTACTGTAACTGTTCCTAAGAACAAACAAGAAGGATATATGCTCTATCCCAAAATTTAGTTCCTTTTGCTTTTCTGGACTAATTTGATCAATTTTCCGGACTTGAATCACACATTGATTTAGAGTCCATATGAGACATACTATAATTTGCTACTTTTTCCATTTCAAAATACCAAAACACGCACATATTCACTCCCCAAGAAGCATAAATAAAAGAGCATGCTATTAATACTCACTATAGGGCCGTCATCTCGACCATTAGCACCCAACAATTGAGAGCCAGGTCTATTTATCGCGCGCACAGGAACCCCTGTTGGTTGAGATTCAACTGAAGTTAATACACAGGGAAAAGATCTTCTGGAAAGAAAATGTAAATGCAGTCTTCACTGCATTTATGGCAATTGAATCTTTGCAGCAGAACACACAGGAAAAAATTACACAAACAATATTTTAAGTTAAGGTAAGAAAGAAACCCAGAACATTATCTCAGGTTTATGTCACCCCTTGAGTTCTTTAAGGCCAAAAAACTATAAACTAGAGAGAGAAACATAACTAAGACATAATACTTTATTGAAGACAGAAGAAAACTTCTGAGGAAAGATATAATTTCAGCATTTATTTCCAATTGGAGCAGGAGTAAAAAGAAGCAACATAGGACAGAGCATACCATTCACCTGCAAATCTGCATATTGAGGCCACTGCATCCTAAATTGTACCTTGTCGTTGAGAAGCATGCACCAAGCCTGACAAGTTTGTAGAACAAACACAATGAATACAAAAGGACTTTTTTTAATCTGAAACCATCACTAAGAGAACCAACAACCTGGAGATCATATTCCTGTTTTGCCAACAAGTCTCTGTCTGCTCTAGTGATCTGAAATGTTTTCTCAATACTCTGCACAGGGTTCGTGCTGAAAATACACAGATGAGATGAGTAACTAGGAAAGGGATAACATACTTGCATAGCTACAAATGCAAAACAATAAGAAAACAGAACATGCCATGTGGATGATAGAACAAATAAGTCAGGAAGTAAGACAGGCAGAAGCATAAATCCTCTAAACAATTTATACAGATATCTAAAGGAAAAAGAAAATCACCATTTAACAGAGAATCCTCCTACGTTGAAGAGACCACTTGCAACAGATACAGATGCAAACACAAACCCAAGACATCCACTTATACACTAAATAAAAATCGTGCATGCACAAGATACAAGATTAAACTAGCGTTAAGTCTTTTGACAAATTTTCGTAATTCACTAACCACAAACGACTTACCCCAAAAGCAGACAATAGAAAAGCTGTCTTCTTATACCCCCCCCCCCCAAAAAAAAAAAACCCAACATGGAATAGCAAGAAGAATATGCAAGTGCACCAATCAATTTGTGGCAATCAAAGCCCATCCTTTGACATCGTTTCAGGGGAAAACAAACAAAAAAATCTCTTTATTAATAGTCACCAAAACAGGCAATAGAAACTGCATGTCCCGACTCTTCACAGAATTAACACCTTAAACAAATTAAGCCCGAGTAATAAGAACTGTAGCAGCAATAATAGAGAACAGATAGCCGAAACAAAGTTGCAAGTAACTCACCCATCGGCAGGAACGCTTGTAATAGACAACTTTGCAGGGTATAAAGGGTGTCCCATTGTCACCCAGAAGCTGCATATAGAGAATTCAGTTATGGAAGGTAAAACAAGCATTACCATATAAAGTACTTATATAACAAATTAAAGCCGCATCAAATGGTCATTTGTGTAGCCATATCCATGGTAAATACAGTGTCAGATCCTATTCCCATGCACTCAAAATTCCAGGTTAGCACCCACTTGTTTACCAGGCTTATGGATAACAAGCTACATTGGAAAAAGTGCTACTCAGACTTCACATGCTATGGATGCGAAAAGTACAATATAAGGGAAATGTTTACCCCCAATGAATTTCAGACCAACTGCAGAAACTAACATAAAGCTAGATCATTTAAGGTTCTCAAATCAGTTGCCACTAACAACTCTCACAACTCCTACGATCACATCACTGTACTAACAGATAGAACGAGACCACCCCTATGCCCCATTAGCACCCTTGATTTCTACCTAAAATAAGGGGGAGGCAGCCTAGTTCTCTTGTCAATCAGTCCAACACATTGGCTCATCATAGCCTTAATATAGCCTTAATGTCAAATTGACCTACTTAAGATGTCAAAGATTTATAAATAAATAATGTCAAAAGATAACTTTTTTGAGTGGAAGAGAACTAGAATATTTAAATAGAAAGTAGAAGCAAACACCTGCATGTTTGACATCTAGAGATTTCTAGAACACGATTTATTTGTAAAGAATAATCCTCAAAATGAAGATATGTGACTAAATGCAGCACCCATTAAAAGGCAAAGGAAACACAGCCACATCACACAATTCCTTCTGTTAATGGAACCAGATAAAAATGAAGTAACCACTAAAAGTGACACTTACGGGTCAGCACGACCCAGTCTGCACAATTCACAGTAAAAAGTTGTAGGCGGAATTGGTGGATCACCACCCTCC
Source organism: Nicotiana tabacum (assembly GCF_000715075.1). Taxonomy (NCBI): domain Eukaryota; kingdom Viridiplantae; phylum Streptophyta; class Magnoliopsida; order Solanales; family Solanaceae; genus Nicotiana; species Nicotiana tabacum. The sequence continues at coordinate 108,556,150 of NC_134088.1, read as the reverse complement.
ATCGGCTTATCTGGTATGATAACACAACGCACATGTTGCCAAGTGTGACACCTTCTGTCTTCACACTGCAAGCAAGATTACATCATGAGACACAAATGTGATACATCGAGCACAAGAAATGGAAGCTTCAAATGCTTAGGCAAGTTGTGAAAATAATAAGCTCAGGCTGACATCATGTATAATGCACCTCATCACACACAAGAAATACATAACCCCTCATCGTGACAGAGATTTAAAAATTAAAAAGGGCATACTTTATGCTGAAATCACAGCAATGTACGAATGAACAAGATGATTTTCATCATAGTAGCAATAAAAATGCAATTTACAGATAAGCACGATAGTCCAACATGCAAAAGATCCAATTCTGTAAAAGCCTAACTAGGAAATATTATAAGCAAATAATGAGATTCATAGACATAAGCAGATTTGGTATATCTTTTGAAAGAGAATCTGAGCACAAGAGGAGCTTTACCCACTCAATAGTATATCGAAAATAAAAGTATGCATAAGTATGAGTAAGAGAGACAAGAGAATTAGTACAAAAGTAAAACCTGAATCATTGTTTCAGTTTGTAACGAGCTTGCGCACACACAGCGAATTTTCATATGGTAAGAAGAGTCTTCAATTTCCTCTTTTAACTTCACATTACTACTATCCGAGACGACTTGTGACTTCGATGCTAGCTCAGTGGCCCCACCCACCTGCATTTTTCTGGGAGACAAAGAAAGATCACTATGCATAACACAGAAGAATTTCTTTCTGAGTACCACCAATTATGAGGCAAAAGTCTCACTTATGCAATTCATTTAAAGTTCATGAGAAAATAATGTTGTCAGACATGTCCAACTGAATGAAACAATGGAATAGGGAGACTTAAACATCAAAGTCCATCACTACCCTTTCAGATAGGTGTATCCTAGGACTGTAACTGCTTTATACCTGTAAATGTCATCAACAAGTTTTGCAACATCTTCCTTCCCAACACTGTTTTTCTTTGGCCACATTCCTGAAACTGTTCAGCATCAAAAAGGTATGTGAGAATCAGTTATCAAAAAACCATGATCGCAAACAAATCCACCTGCTAAAAGTGAGATTCAGAAATAATGTATATACAAGCACACTAAACATGAAAAAAAAAACACAGAATAACCCCTCAATTAACAAGTATTTGAAAAGTAGAGTTTTAAGCAATTTCACTATTATCAAACAATGATCACCAAGACAACGGGTAAGATTTAATTATGAAAGATAATTTCAAGCATTACAACCCTTACAACATCCCAGACACAGAATAAAATCATACATGTGTCCCACAAGAACTGCACGAGAACGAGGGAGGAGGGCTGCAGATATATTCGATTGAATAATTAGGAAATCTGGTACCTCCAGTTGGAAAAATAAAAGGAAAGAATGAAGATTCTAAATCCCCAACAGAAATGCGTCTGTATCATCAGCAACTCCAGAACAAGATTGGCGTGTAATAAAAGGAAGCAAGTGAATGATAAACATAGAACGGCGAAACACACAAAGAAAACCGACAACAAACAAGATAAGTCTAAGATTTCCCCGCAGCTTCGTCAAGCAAGAAATGTGGCTGCTCACCTCTTTCATCAGAAAGTGTAGCTAATATGCGATCAACAAGGTCCTGCATTACCAAATACTAGCGTTAAACATCAAACTAACATGTAGCTGTAACAAATGTTGTGCAAGAATGCAACTATTCTATGCTTAATCATGAAGATAGACAATGTTGATCCTTAGACGAAAGATAAAGAATAACTGTTCATGAACAAAGACAGGCTAAGATCTAATGCGCCAACCAAAAAGGGAAAAGAAGCCCTCTCACTTCCCATGTTTTGGGATAACGTAATATATTCTATGCTAAGCTGAGAAAAATCCCAATAAGCCTTCCCGTTCTGTAACACTATTTGCAGATACCCAAACTAAGGCTTCTATTTCAAAGCACGAAGAGACAGCTGCACAGGTAACATCATTTACCATTTGGAAACGACAGACGAGAGGGCTAACTAAATTCAGCATGAGAAAAGAGTCCTAAATCAATCAAAATACAGATAATGAGGATAACAGGTCATAAAAATTGCAATGCCCATGCTCATTATCACAGGTCTCCCTCCCACAAGTGATAATGTAGAAAGGAATGATTTTTATGAAAGGCGAACACATCAGTCACCTGCCTGAACAAAAAACAAAGAAGCCATGTTTCAACCATAAAACCTCAAAAATGCATGGAAAATCTACAAACCTGCTTCTTCCCTTGCTTTGAAAGACCAAGTTGAGTCAGAACATCTTTGAGCTCCTTTATCCGAAAATATGCCAATTTATCCTACAAGAGACAAACAATTGTCACCAAAACCAACTAATTGAAATTCCAGCAGCAGACAGTAGTCAGTAAATTGATATGAAAATATATTTCCATAAACCACGTCTAGATTCTAGAACTTATAAAACAGGAATCACTAAGCCAACCGCTAACTGCTTAATTTTTAATTTTAAAATCAGAATATTAAGCAATATGCAATTCGACACATAACATACATCAGCGTATAACCCATATAGTTTCCACAAATGCAGGCACGTTTGGAGTGTCTAAACACCAGAATCATTTGGTACATTTCTTAATCCACCACCAGGACAGACCCCTTACGGGATTATCACTATTTCACATTCTCCGGCATCTTCCTTTTCTACTTTCTTTTTTGAAGCGGTGGTGTCCGATAATCTTGCGCACAACTCAATTATTCTGCAGAATACCTGCTATCTTCTACCAATACATGTACCGGGTAATACTACTCATCAAGGCTTAGGCCCTTTTCTACTTTTAGTTTGTTCCCCCTTTTTTTAACATGGTACTAATTCCCCGGACCCCGCGCATAGCGCGAGCTTAGTGCACCGGGCTGCCTTTTAATTCCATGGAGTACCTGCTACCTCTCGCCAACATAGGTGCTAAGAACTCTGCCCACCCAGACTTGGCCGTGGGGAAGAAATCACCTACTAGTATTTTTGCCTCTGCTGGAATTCTAACCATTCTAAACCCACTTTATTGACCACTGAGTCACGCCCTTGGGTGCTCTATTTTAGTTTGTTCGTTCGACATTTACGCACTTACCGGTCACTAATCCTAAATCTTTATCATCGAGAACTAGTTATACTATTATACTAAAATTATCTAAGCATTTCATTACTTCAATAAAGAGTCAATCCACCATAACATATGAAAATTAAACTACTCCAAGCAACATTCACAATTAGCACCAGAAAATGAAAAAATTAACAGTTCAACCAAAAAAATTGCAAAATGCTAAGAAAGTAAAACCTAATTACCTTGCAACTAGCAACCAAATCCATCTTTATACCCTTCCGTAGATACACACAACTGCAAGAAGTTACTCCGTAGCAGTTGAAATATCCAATTAATAATTGATCTGAATCATATTGCAAGTGAAAAAACAATCAGCAAACCTGAAATAACTTTGATCAAAATTATACACCAAATACTATTAATATATAAAAAAAAGTCAATTCACAAAAGAGAAATTAACACAAAATCTTACAAGGATTAGATGAATATGTGCGGGTTTTAGAGAGAGAAACTCGACGGCGTCAGCAGACTTTCTCTCTCTTCTTCGGAATTGGTATGGTGGCGCTTTTGCTTGACCGAGAACCGGCATGAATGAAGCTATCCTCGAATTACTACTACCAAAGTTCCGGACGTATCACTTGGTTTATCAAATCCGGTTTAATCTGTGAAAACGAATCCGGGTTTGGATTCTCTGCTCTCACGTGTACGTGCCCGTATCCTGCTCTTCAGTTTCTTTTTGACTAACGTCAGCTCGTTCGGTGGGAAGAGACTTCTGAGGTAAGAAAAAATAATATTAACAAAAAACGAAAATGTGAGGAAGGTGATTTTAAGATTGGTGGGCCCCACAATGGCCAAAACAAATGAAGAGACCGATAAAACTTAGGTTTTTGCATTTGGTTAGTGGTTGGAGGTTTAGAAAACTACAACTCTTTCCAGCCGTACGATTAGATTACTCTTTAATCTCTGCATCCAAATAATGACGATGTGCATCTAACAACTTTGAGTAAAATTCATGGTTTGTCATCGTTTATTTCTTTTGTTACGTAAAAGTCATTCAATTTTATGTTCGTTACTCAAAAATTATTTTTCTTTTTTTTGTTAAACAAAAATAGTTTTACTATGCTCTAGTTATTACAATAGTTATTTTGACAAGATTTTACAAATCTTTCACCTGAAAAGTCTATTATCCACTTGACATTATAAATCATCTCATTTATGCAACACAATCTATATTATAATTGTAAGGCCCCGTAAAAAAAAATCGCAAAGGAAATTAAGGTTTCATAGTGCCGAACTAGGCTTACGTGACTCGGGCTTTTTGGGTTGAACAATGCGTTGGAGAGTAAAGGAAAACTTTCAGCAGAAAAAGACATTTCTGCGACCCACTATGCGGCCGCAGAATCACTCTACGGACCGCATAATGGTCGCAGAGTGAATCAGAGGTTGGGCAATATTGGAAGAAGGTCTGCGGTACACTATGCGATCGCAGACCAGTTATGCGGTGCATTATGCGACCGCAAAACAGGTATGTGGCCCGCATAATCACCGTAGACCCAACCAGACGACCCTAGTTTTGGAACGTCAATTATGCAGCCGGTATGCGGGCCGCATAATGGTTCTGCGATACGGTCTGCGTTCGTATACCCGGTTTCGACAAGTTTAAGTTTTGGAAATTTTACCCCTCTCCATTTTGATAAATAGTATTTGAGGCTTATTTTGGGGCATCTATCTGGTGATTTTAGAGAGATGTAAGAGTATTTTAGAAAGAGAAAGAGAAAACCTAACATTCTAATCATCCATTCTTGTCCCAATCTTCAAGAATCAAGGAAGTCAACCACAAGATCTTCATATAAGAGGTAAGATTCAAACTCTAATCTTTAATTCTGAGTTTGGGTATGAGATGGTAATTTGGGAGTATGATTTTGGGGTATGGGAATTGTTATTTATCACATGCATAGGCTAGTAGGGATGGTAGGGAACTTGTTGAACAATATTGGGTGGTTTTGGTATTGAATTAGTTGTGGAGTGAAAGAAATCTTGTGGGTGAACCTTATAGTGTAATTTGCACACCTAGTATTTGATAAAATGCTCAAGTGAGCTGGAACTATGAACTTCTTCATGATTTGTGTTTAATTTTTCTATATCTCTAAATAGATCGAAATAGCTAAGATATCCGGAACGTTGTAGTAAATTAAAAGGCTCGAAGCAAGGTATGTTGGTTAAACTCCTCTCTTAGAATTGAATCCCACGGTATGTAAGTCCCGAGTTGTTCATATAAAAGTGACTATTCCGAATAAGCTTGTGTTGAAAGATATATGTTCAATATGTATCCCAAATGCTTTTATCATGTTATGTTATCATTTGAGAATGTGTTCAAAGTATGGGTTTGCATTAAAATGTTTTGACTTCAAGCCAAGTTCAAGCGAAACTATTATGTCAAATTTTGTGAAAAAACTATATGTGCCTAAAACTCTTAATTGTTCACGTGTATACTAAAAACCTTGAATTGAAATGCAGTATTGTTGATGATGGTGATGATATTTGAAAGTGAAAAAGGTGAGCATGAAATACTAAATACGCCCGACGTACTAAGAATGATTTTATAATTGTGGCCACTAGTGCTAATGAAATGAAATGAATGTGAAAGAAGTATGAAACAAAATGATTGGTTTAAAATGATGATGTCTCGAATTAGTCGGCCTAGCCGATCGGGTCGTGATCGAATACCATGCCGCACACATGGTGGTGATTATGTTAGAAATTATGGTTGTGGTAGATGTCTCGAATGAGACGGCCTAACTGATCGGGTCGTGATCGGACTCGGTGCTAAAAGTACGGTGGTATTAGTATTGTGAACGGTGGCATATTGGTAATAAAGATCTCTCAACTTAAGATATGGAAATTTATTTGAACAGTGTCTTGATCCTAATTTGAGATTTGATGTTATTTGTTGCTTCCACTGATATTATGATTGTTCTTGCTTGTATTATTTATCATTCTATTGAGATGGTGTTTTCATTCATACTAGTACTATTCCATATGTACTAACGTCCCTTTTGCCGGGGGCGCTGCATCTTCAATGGATGCAGGTGGTTCCGCAACAGGAGACATTGATCAGTGATAGCGGTACACCCTCTTCCCAACTGACTTGGTGAGCCCTACTTCATTTCGGAGTCATGCATCTTTTGTTCCTTGTGTATTGTGTTTGAGGTATAACCGGGGCCTTGTTGCCGGCATTATCATAATACTCTTCTGTATCTATTAAAGGCTTCGTAGACATAGTGTGAGTTGTATATTAGTGTTGGAAAAGTCAAACAAGTTATGTTTGTGTTTGAATAGCTTGTTCCACTTTAGACCATGGAAAATGTGTGTAATTCGAGATACTAAAATGAAGTAACTAATGGTAATGAATTTGTATTATATATATGGACTCCTTATTGTATATTTAACAAAAATATGTATTCTCTGTATTCATATGTGAGTTTGGGTAGAAAGTATCTAATAGGTTTGCTTGACCGGGTTCACTCGGTTGAGCGCCGGTCGCGCTCTCCGAGTTCGAGGCGTGGCAATAATATACTTTTACTCAATTATTTTACTTATGATTAAAATGACTTTATATTATTTTATTTATTATTTTTATAATATATTCATACATTTGATTTTTTTTAACATTACCTTTCAAGATATATAAGTAGCATTATTAAATTTGTCGGTAACATAATTGTGAACAAATCTCAAGTCCATGTTCTTAACCATGCTTAACAAAATATTTTTAATAAAAATTATAAAATCAAAGTTCATTCATTTATCAACCAAGTCATGCTCATTAATCCAATAAATAAAATACTTACATTTAGCCAGTGACACATCGAATTAATACTTTCAAATAAATAATATTAACAAATAAAGTTTTAAAAAACTTAATATTAAACACAAATATCTTTGAATTTTTTTCTAAATTCTCATTAACTATAAGAAAAAACTATCATTTGTTAAACAAATATATTTTTATTATTTAAAATAAATATTAAAATATAATTTTATTATTATTTTTATATTTAAAATATGTTCATGTTTGAGTATGATTAAACAAATTGAGTGTCATGAAAAAAATTAAATGTATGGATATATTATAAGAATATTAAATAAATAATATAAAATATTTTAATTATAAGTAAAAACCTAGGTAAAATTATATTATATAGTATATAATATAGGAGGTGTTACATAAATGAGAGGATTTATAATGTTAAGGGCATAATAGACTTTTCAAGTAAAAGTATTATAAAATCTGGCCAATGTGACTTTCGTGATAAATAGAGCAAAGTAAAATAATTTTTGTGGAATAAAATAAAGAAAATTGACTTTTGAGTAATGAACAAAAAGCTGAATGATTTTTATGTAACAAAAAAAAAAAAAAACTTTTTCCTAATGAACACAAAGTTGAATGACCACTCATGAGTGGTCATTCAACTTTGAAGTATTTGTTTTAGATAGATTTTAAGGGATAAAAGTTTTGAAAGCATGTCCTTAGCAATGATTGTTGCATAAATCCTTAATTTACCATGTTTTTATTTTAATTGATCTAGCCTATGTACCAATAACCCTTTCTGTTATTGAATTTACATATAGGTGTCTAATAAATAGGAATATTTTTTTTTATAGCTTGTTGACCATTTGTATAGACCTTAAGTAACTAATGGAAAGGTGACGGAAAAAGCAGGTGCGCCTCGCCATAGTAGATTAGATTCATAATTTAGATACGGTGAGCTTGGAATGTATGAAATTTATAAATGAATATGAATATGCGATATAATTATTTCGGCTTAATAGCAAACAATTTAACGCTATCATTTTAAAAATGATAAATTTTTCATGATCCACATGTACTCTGATTATTTAAGGATAATGGTATAATAATGATAGTTGTTATCGTACTAAATCTTCATGATCTTCAATGGTATAATAATGTTTGATATGATTTGCGCTTCAGCGCTAACTTTATTCTTTCTTTGATTTTAAGTTTCAAAGTCTTGTTTTTTTAATCTCCTCTTAGTTTCCTTAAATTAATAAGATTGGTGCAATTGTGTTATAGTATGAAAATCCCTATAACCCAAGGTAAAAAACGGATACATGCAAGGAAAACGAGTCTTACAATAAATGCCTAGGTCTAGCTTTAGTTGTGTACAATGGTTGTAGACTTTGTGAATATTGCAAACAAAGTATGCATTTACAAGGGAATTAGTAGAGAAGAAAGTCGTCAATATTTTATGTTATGACAATGAGAAATGAGAATAAATAGAGACGTTTTACATTGCAATTTATGTATGTATATGTGCGTGTGCATTTTTAAGAATATCATGCTGAATTTTTTCAATAAATATACATGATGGTAGTCTTTGAGCTTGATTTTTATGCTTTGATACTTATTTTATTTCAAATTGTTAAAAAGTAAAAAGCAATCCTATATCGTGATAAGATTTAAAATTATGTTTAGTATGTGGAATGTTAGATGGGACACAACTATAAAGTATGGATGAAACAAATTAGGAGTATCTATTATAGTTGCCTTTAAAGCATGGTAAAACAAAAAATTATTAACTAGCTCGTAATGACACATTTCATAGTAGAAGAGAATATTATTATTCATTTCTAAAACTACTAGAAAGAAAAAAAGAGTAATAGCATAATGAGTAAAATGCGGGCCCCATCTTGAAGGGTTTGAGTTCCATTTGAATACTTCCACTTAGAGAGAAAATAAGTCCCTTTCCGGTTTCACCAAAATATTCCCCCGCTTCCTTTTCTATTTTTCCTCTTTGTAATTTTCATTTCTTCCTCTCACATTTTACCTAGTTTACATTAAAAAAAAATCTATACATTAATAATGTGATTTTTTTATTTTACATGTTAATTATAATTACGGGTTCGGCATAGCTTAACAATCTTGGTTAAAATTGTATATTTATGTTAAAATTTTATTTAATATGTATAAATAATTTCAGAATACCACAAGCAAATTGCGGTTCAAAATTCATAAATTAAAATCCCGACTCGGTTTATAAAAAGTTAAATTACAACAAAAATATAAAAGTTATTTACATTAATATCATAGATAATTCAAGTCATTCGAAACATACAACAACATACCCAATATTGTCTCACATCGTAGGGTATGAGGAGGGTAGTGTATACACATACCTTACCCTGAGATGTTATTTCCAATAGATTCTTGGCTCAGAAAAAATATAAGCACCATATTAATTAAAAGATAGATAAGGAAAGACAACACCGGGAAGCCATATAAAAGCAGCATAAAAATAATACGGTAATAAGATGATCAAAATGAAAGAAAATAACGGGTAGTCATAGAAACCTACTACCAACAGAATGCGAGAGTGCATACTAATACTACTTATATGAATAATATACTACCTAACCTACTACCCTAATACTCGACATTCACACCTTCCTATTAATGGTCATGTCCTCGGTCAGCTGAAGTTGCGCCATGTCTTGCCTAATCACTTCTCCCCACTTATTCTTCAGTCTACTTCTACCTCTCCGTAGGCCCTCCAATGTCAACCTCTCATACCTCCTCACCGAGACATATGTGCTGCTCTTCTTCACATGTCCAAACCACCCAAGCCTCCCTTCCCGCATCTTGTCCTCAATGGGGGGCACATCCACCTTATCGCGAATAACCTCATTCATAATCCTATCTAACCTGGTGTGCCCGCACATCCATCTCAACATCTTCATCTTTGCTACCTTCATCTTCTGGACATGAGTGATCTTAACAGGCCAACGATCATCTCTATACAACATAGTCGGTCTAATCACCACTTTGCAGAACTTACCTTTAAGTTTTGGTGGCACATTCTTGTCACACAAAATACCAGAAATGAGTCTCCATTTCATCCATCATGCCCCAATACGATGTGTGACATCTTCACCAATCTCCCCACCCCCCCTGAATAATAGATCCAAGGTACTTAAAACTTCTTATCCTAGGGATGACTTGTGAGTCCGGCCTCACATCCTCTTCTCCTCCCTGAGTCTCGCAACTGAACTTACACTCCAAGTATTTAGTCTTGGTTCTACTCAGCTCGAAACCTTTAGACTTCATGGTTTGCCTTCACACCTCTAACCTCGCGTTCACACTGCCTCGTGTCTCGTTAATCAATATAATATCATCTGCAAATAACATGCACCACGACACCTCTCCTTGGGTGTGGCGTGTTGGAACGTCCATCGTCAGGGCAAACAAAAAAAGGATGAGTGTCGACCCTTGGTACAACCCCATCATGACCGAAAAATGGTTCGAGTCCCCTCCCGGCGTCCTCACTCGGGTCTTTGCTCCATCATACATGTCCTTAACCACCCTAATATAGGCAACATGTACACCTCTAGCCTCCAAAAATATCAACAAAACCTATATCTAGACTTTATCGTACGCTTTTTCTAAATCGATGAACACTATATGCAAGTCCCTCTTCCTCTCTCTATACTGCTCCATCAAACCCTAACAAGGTGAATGACCTCTGTAGTCGAGCTCCGACATAAATCCGAATTGGTTCTCTTAAATAGATACACTCCTCCTCACCCTTAGCTTCACCACCGTCTCCCCGACTTTCATAGTATGGCTAAGCAGCTTGATACCCCGATAGTTATTGCAATTTTGGATATCACCATTGTTCTTGTATAAAGGAGCCATTGTACTCCACCTCCACTACTCGAACATCTTCTTCGTTCTAAAAATGACATTAAATAACCTAATGAGCCACTCCAAACCCGCCTTGCTTGCACTCTTCCAAAGGTACCGGCACTATTTTTACCCTATTGGGAGAGAGAGACCGTGTTTCTTGTTTTTCATATATGAGAAAGTCCCGAAATGGAGGCCCAATTTCATGTTGGCCCATATAACAGACCGCTGCCTACTCCGCTTTACATTCGGCCCAAAGCCCAACGACCTATTGCCTGCAACTTTTCTTGTGCGACGGGAAAAGCACACAAAACAAAACTCTCATCAGTCCTCCAATTAGCTGTTTTTCTCCGATCGAAGATCAACTATTCCGACAATGAACGTAAGTTTATTTCTTTAAATTTCTCCCACGTTTTTCCTATCAATGAAATTTGTAAAAGTAATTGTAATTTTTGTCTAAATAATGATGTTTGCAGATGATGGATTCAGCTCCGGCTAAAAGTAGCTTAATGAGCCCTGAAGCTGATATTCAGAGAACACAGTATGCACTTTCTTTTACTCTTTGTGTTTTATGAGTTTTTACAGATCTGATTAGTCATGTATTTGCTGTTTAACAAAGTAGGCTTTTTGCTTTTACTTTTACTTTTTAGGAATTAGTAGAAGTAGGTTTTATATTGTTATTTTATTTGGAGTTTTTCTTAGTGCTATTAACCAGCATTAAGTTCACAGTTATCCGATATGGTATTGTTGAGAACTTTTGATTCTGAGAATTTTGGGCAAAAAGAATGATTTTTAGGCAGAGTATGTTGAATTTTCAAGTCCCAGCGGGAAGCCAAAAAAATATTAGGTGATTTTGTCCCATATGCCTAAACCTTTTTATCTGGTAACTATGCTGGTGGAAGGTAGCGAGTTGAATAGTCAGAGGTGCAAGCAAGTTGTCACGAACACCAGTGCCATGAAAAAAGAATTAGTAGAACAACAACCCATTATAATCCTAGTAGTGGGGTTTGGGGAGGCTAGTGTGTACGCAGACCTTACCCCTACCTTGGGTAGAGATTTTTTTATTTTTTTTAGTAGAAGTAGGTTTTATATATTTATTTTTTTATGTTTTTCTTGGTGCTATTAGCTAGGCTTAGTTTCTCACTTTTTTATATGTAGTGTTAAGAACTTTTGTTTCCAAGAATTTCGGGCAAAAACAAGGGTAAGTAGGTAGAATTTGTTGAATTTTTCTTTGGGGGATGCCTTTGGTAGATCAGAATGGAGTGGGGCCCTTTTCCAGTTACCTATATCAGTATAGTTGGCAAGAGTGGGTTGCTCTAGTGGTGAGCACACTCCACTTCCAACCAAGAGGTTGTGAGTTCGAGTCACCCTGAGAGCAAGGTAGGGAGTTCTTGGAGGGAGTGAGCCGGGGGTCTATCGGAAACAGCCTCTCTACCCCAGGGTAGGGGTAAAGTCTGCGTACAAACTACCCTCCCCAGACCCCATTAGTGGTATTATACTGGGTTGTTGTTATTGTTGTATATCAGTATAGTCTGGTTTGTTTTCTTCTTGTGTCAGCATCTATAAAGGTGATGGCTAGAAGAGCGGTTGTATGGAGGAAAATGTTTTTTGTAGAAATATGTTTTTCCTAGAAATTACTTTTGTGCGGGTTAGGCGACTCATCACGGGTTTCAAACCCTGCCGCAGCCAAACTTGCGGCAAAACGCCTGGTATTTAAGTTGAGGATAGTAGAGGGAGGCCTCGTTATCCACCGAGGCTTAAACCGTGCGCCACCGGCACGCGGAGATTTCTCGGTTATGAAAAAAATAAGAAGAAACTTTATGTTCCAATTGTAATTGTGAGATTATTTTAAGGAGAAAGCCCCTTAAAACACTGGGATAGCAATAAAATAGTTTGTATATATACAGGTCATATGTATACATGAATAGTAGTAGCAGACTACTACAATGTATGCTCGTTTTCCTCTAAGTATATATACAAACATACACACATGCTCACTCGCATTGAGATTGTACTTATGTAATGTTGCTTTTATTAACTCTTCGATTACCTTTTTCTAGATATTTGCAATTTAACATATATCATTCTCAATAGGTATCCTTATGTGACTGGGACATCCGTAGTCGGCATCAAATACAAAGATGGTATTCTCTTGGCTGCTGACATGGGAGGTTAGCTTCTAAGTCACATATTTGATTCCAGTCAGTTCTCTTTTTACTGGCTGTTGAGAATATTAGGCACAATGTTTTATAGCAGTGAGCAGCTGCTTTGAGGATATTTTCACTTTGTTTACTTATAGACTTCTACTTTTCTTGCCAAAGAAAGATGATGCTTATACATTGAGAATCTAACTAGTTTATGATGTGAATTTTGTACTCGATGTACCTATGTGGTGTATATAAGTCATTTTGTGTCCAATATCTAGAGGATATGTATCGTGTTCAAAGATCTCTAAATTTGGTACTTGCTCTACCATCATACGTTGTCAACATCAGAGCGATAAGTCTCTTTTTTTAACACATCTAAAAAATTGAAGTTAAATTAATTGGAGAAGCACTAGAAGGTGGGGCTAGTGGTGCACGCCTGCATGGTTGGAAACTTGGTGGATAATGAGCTAGCCCTTCTACATCTCTCCACTTAAGTACCAGGCTTTTGTATGCAGCAAGGTTCGAACTCGTGACTAACACGTCACTCATTGCGCTATTACCATTTGATCAAAGCCCATGTGGCAAGTAGTGAAAAAATTACAAGCCTAGAAAGTTTAATGAGCTTGAAAGACTATATTCTAAAAAGCCCTATCAGGTTATTGCATGAAATAGGATACCTCTCTGGCACATTATGGCTTTTAGGCCAAATAAGTGAAGTTAACATTTCTAGGACCTTTTCCTATCTCTTTTTTTTTTTTGGTTGTTGATCAAGAAAGGTTATCCGAGAATGAATCCCGTAGCAGGGAGTGGCTGGGAATATTTAATCTACTGCCAGCTGCTGATATTATAGATGCTGACACAGCTACCTTGTAGCTCATTTAACATCCCTGTTTATAACCCTGAATCCTTTTTGGAATTTATCAGCTTCTTAGTCTTATGATAGATCTTTTGTTGATATTTTTGGGCTGATACTTTCTCCCAATTTTCATCTTCCAGTCTCAAGGGCCATTTTCTGCAAAAACAACTTAGGCAACTCTTTCCATATTGATACATTGTTACACCTGAAACCACAGATATGAAAAGCATAGGCTAAATTCTCTTTTTATTTAATGTTCATACTTCATATAACTTTACTTGAAGATGGAAAATATAGATCCGATTTTATTTGTCATCTTCTATTGTCATTGGGACAAGAGTGGGTTGCTCTAGTGGTGGTCACCCTCCACTTCCAACCAAGAGGTTGTGAGTTCGAGTCACCCCAAGAGCAAGGTGGAGAGTTCTTGGAGGGAGGGAGCCGAGAGTCTATCGGAAACAGCCTCTCTACCCCAGGGTAGGGGTAAGGTCTGCGTACACACTACCCTCCCCAGACCCCACTAGTGGGATTATACTGGGTTGTTGTTGTTGTTGTTGTTATTGTCATTGGATATAAGTAACTGTTTCTTCATGGAAAGTTGGTACAATCCATCAGCAAGATCCGGAAAATAATTCCTGGATGTATCTTTTTGGCTATTTGACAGAAAGAAATAGAAGGTGTTTTGATGGTTTAGCAACTCCAAACTACTATCTGAAGGCTAATTGTCTAGTTTTGTTATGTAGCTGGAGTAACCTCTCCCCTATTAGCTCCCCTGAATTGTATTTGGATTTTGTTAGCTCTCTGACCCTAGCATAGAACCATCTGTATTAGAGCTAAGAAATACTCTTTTGTATTAGCACTTGAACAGTGCTCTTTTGCATCTTCTTGATGCTTTTTATAATAGCTCTTACTTCATCCAGAAAAAAGGGTACTAATTGTTTCTTCATTCCCTCGTTCCAACCAAAAGAATAAACCCAGAAAGAAAACAGCAAAAAGAAAGAGTGTATGGGAAGAAAGATGTGGTAGATGCAGGTTTGCCAAGTCAGCTTGTGATTGTAGAGAGATAAGAATCTATTTTAGCTCTGCTGACAGGGTAAAAAAGGCTGTAATCTATCCTAGAGTTTTAGTAAAATATTTTAGCCAAATATTTTTTCTTCTGTCATATCCAGAATCCTCTCTTACTGCTTTGCTGGGAGCTGGTTTTGCTTAAGTTTCATGAAAGAATTAGCATTTCATAGAACTTAAATTCAAGGCCTTAGTTGTGGGGAGAGTTCTTCATATAATTGAATGTACACAGGTCTAGACTCTTTAGAACTGCCAGCTTGTTTTTCAGGAATTGGTCGTTGGAGATTTAAATAGCTAGCAGGTCCTTATGATAGTCGTGGCATAGATAGCGAAATGTGAGAATGCCAATAGTGTTGCAATTCATTTAGTTCAGCTGATACATGCTGGAGATTATGTAGTAATGTGCTGGTTATGGTGAACATCTTTGGTCTTTCTTCGGTTTACAGGTTCCTATGGTTCAACAATACGTTACAAGAGCGTGGAGCGATTGAAATCAGTGGGAAAGCATTCCCTTCTTGGTGCAAGTGGTGAAATTAGTGATTTCCAGGAGATATCGCGGAAACTTGATGAGCTTATGTAAGTTTGTACTACTGAGGGATTATTGTGTATCATTTTAAGTGTTTTGTCATTGCTTATAAAGAGTTCAGACTGCTACAGTCTGCCTTGCCTATTTATTCTTAGTCATTTCTCGTATTCAATGCTTCATCAATGGCAGCTTGTATGACAACATGTGGGATGATGGGAACTCCTTGGGTCCCAAAGAAGTGCATAACTATTTAACACGTATGATGTATAATCGCCGCAACAAGTTCAACCCACTTTGGAATTCGCTTGTACTTGGTGGAGTGAAAAATGGACAAAAGTATCTTGGAACGGTAAAAAAAAAAAATTTCTTCTTGCACACTTTTAGATGCTTTGCCTGTTTGTCATAATTGATTCCTCGGTGATGATGCTTTTGCGTGTTTCTTTCTAATTTAATTTGTTTAGGTTAGTATGATTGGTGTGCATTACGAGGACGATCATGTGGCTACTGGATTTGGAAATCACCTTGCAAGGCCAATTCTCCGTGATGAATGGCATGAAAACTTGAGTTATGAAGAAGGTGTTAAGTTATTGGAGAAATGTATGCGTGTTCTTTTGTATCGAGACAGATCTGCAGTCAACAAGCTTCAGGTACAATCCTCCTGGGGTTGGGTAGAAAAGCCCTTTTTTTAGGAACAAAATCAGACTGGCACTTCTAACTGCAAAGACGTGTTTCCCAAAGTTTCTCTCTTCAAACCTGTAGCTTGAGTTTGCTGATACTTAATGGAGTAGTCTTATTGTAGGTCTAAAGCTCTGAATTTTGATGTCACTTGTCATCACCCAAATACCTAAACCTAGATCATTTGATTCTGTATTTTCTTAATCTATCATTGTTTTTCTAATAAAAAATATAGCAAAAGATAAAAAATAAAATGAATCTAGATATGAACCATAAGATTGGTTTAGTTTAGTCCAGTGGTCGCAGAAGAACCCATACTTTGATCTTCAAAGTCCACGGCATTTGCTTACACGATTTGCTCCGTGTTGATAGCTATTGTGGTTCCCTGAAGGTTGGTTTCTGGCTTATATTTCAACCGGAAAGTGGGAAAAAACAAAAGCAAGGTGGCTGTCTTGGGAAGCTTAAACAGAAACTTGTAGGACTTGCCGCAAACTTTGCATTTGTAGTTGAATGTGGTAACTGGATGTATAGTTTGCTTTCTAATACAGAAATCATCATCTCTCTGAACAATTTTATCAAGCTAATTAAATAATAGGATGGTGAGATTTGTCTGCACAGTGTTTATGATTTCATTCTGACATTTTGTGTACTTGCAGATTGCAAAAATCACTGAAGAGGGGGTAACAGTTTCTCAGCCATACTCGTTGAAGACCTTCTGGAACTTCTCTGCTTTCCAGAATCCCACTGTTGGTGCCGAGGGTTCATGGTAGTAACTGGCTTCTGTATTGTCTAAAGATTGATGAAGGAAATACACAGGCATCATGTGTTGCAAATTTCCAAACTTTCTGCATCTTCATGAGGCGATGTTTGATTCTGTATGATCGAAACTGCGGTGTTTCTGTGTAAACTATAAAGACATGCCTCATTGTGCTGCACTTTTCCATAGCTATGCGTTAATCTTATCTTCCAAAGTTAATACTGTGTGTTGTGAAAATTGCCAATTTATTTGGCGTGCCATAGCTTTATCTAAGTCAGAATGCATTGTCTCGACTGGTTGATAGCTGAAGTATGCTCCGTTTACCTACTTTAAAGAGATGTTTCATTTTACAATTGTCAATATGATGTTCTGACTTAGGTAGTTAGCATCTAATGCTAAATGCTTTCGGGTCGCTGATGCCCCGCACACACTTTATAGCAGGGCCAAATTTGTGCGGGAGGAGCACGAAGCGACCCCTATATTATCTGAAAATATACGTAACTGGTTTGCATTTGAAAATGGAGATAGGACCTGGAAATGAACTGGGACTGGGGCAATTTTCTCCAGGTCATAGATGAAGTAATAGAGCAAATAAGTGAGATCCGATGTTTGATTTTTTTGTTTCATTGTTTGCGATCTATTGAAGGATTGACATCTAAGTTTTTACACAAGCTGCAAATATGGGCATATGGAACCGTGTTGGTGCAAAATATTTTAGACTATCCCTCTCCTCAGTGGACTAGATAAACTTTTCCTAGTTTGAAAAATATAGTAAGCGGCTAATATTCTGTTTGTCAACTTTCAAAAATCAGTTTATTTTGAGATTTTTTTTTCAATAGTCTTTTTCTTAAAAGTGCTTTTGGTGAGAAACAATTTGTGTTTGGTTAATTAATTTGAAAAGTACATCTGCGCAGCAATTAGTATTTGACCGAGCTTTTAAAAACTGTAAGTTTATTTTTTTCAAAAATACTTTTTAAAAAAGTGCTTTTGGGGAGAAACTACTTTTTTTCAACTTCTCCAAAACTGCTTCTGCTTCTCCACAAAAGTACTTTTTTTTTTCTTCCAAAAGCTTGGCCAAACACATCAACGTTGAAAAAAGAAAAAAAAAAAAGCTTCTAGAATTGGAAAATCTTGGCCAAACAGGCTATAAACGAACTCTCTCATTAGAAAAACAAACTAATCAGCTTGTCCAAAAAAGTTCTTGACTATTTTTCCTGTTTCGTCATCTGGTCACATTGCAGACTGTGAAGTGTAGTGTCAATCTGGTTGAAAGAAGTTCCAATCTAGTCCTCAAACGCCACACTGAAACACCCTGCTAAAAAAACAATTATACATCGTCACTGCACCATAAAAGTGTGAATTTACCACATAGAACAAACAAAGGCATATTTCAAGTTATCCTCTCGCGCAACCAAAGCTGAACTACACACACAAAAAATAGTGACTCGAGATTTGAGAAGGATGAAAAAAAGGTGGAAAACTATTATCTGTGGTCCATTTTTGTTCTCTTCCCTGCAGGAGAAAGGAGAAAAGAAAGATAACTTCCTTCTCTTCTAAACGTCCAATAACTTATATTGAGCCTTGTTGAAATCGCCTAAACAACCTCATGAGATAAGATGCTTCAAAAGACAAAATCTCATCTAATCATGAAAGAAGAATTAGCATTACTGGCAACTCCTCGGCTCACTTCGGTGGTAAAGACTTTCAACAATAACAACAGTAATATATCCGATGCATTTCCACAAGTGAGATCTGAGTAGAGTAATGTGTACGCAGAACTTATGCTACCTTACGAAGATATAGAGTTGTTTTCGATAGACCGTCAGTTCAAAAAAGACATGTAAAGAGAAATAATAAAACAAAATAATTAACCACAAAAAAAAAAGTAACCGAAGCTAAAAAAACAAAATAACCAGCAAAAGTAACAGTAGGTAGTAAATTGCAAAGATTTTCCTACTCAAGAAAATGACCATTATAATTATGGTAGCTTGTATACCATCTATTAAGGTTTATTACGTAGGAGAATGATACTGGCCAAAGTAGCCCAGCTCGTCCAGTATCATCCCTCCTGCGTAGCAAAACCTATTGATGCTTCTCTCCTTTCACATATTCAAGAAAATCTAATGTTTTTTCTTTCTTTCATTTCCCCTTGAGCAATTTAAAGAGGTGGCCACGTTTTCAAATTACTATTTATTTATGTACTTTTCCCTGTCTTTTAGTTTGATGTAAATAATTGGACTCGTCCACATTTTTTGGTACATCAATTCCAAAGTAATAAAGGTCACAATAAGGACAAAATCATCTACAATTAACCAAACAAGACAAATTGGAAAAACAAAAGTAAGGAACGGAAAGTATATCTGAAGCGGAATTATTTGAGGTTCCATGAATGTGGCTTGCATTTCATTTTTACTGTGAACTTTTTTGTTTTACCAGACATGGTGATGTCACCACTCGTACGTCACTATCTACAAATTGGCGAATAACAATATATACTCTTGAAATCTAGTCTAATATGATAATATAAAATATAGAGAGAACTTTCTATAATCAATTAAATTGCACTAATTAAAAGTACTACGTATAAAAGTTATTGATAAGTTATGTGTCTTTTGTTTTGATGATTTGACAAACTTCATGAGAGAACCAGATAAGGAACCTGAAATAATTAGTTCTTTTGCTTTCAGAGTAACTAGTCAGATGTCTGGTTCAACTCTCAATGAAATCAGTTAAGGGAACAACAAAGGGAACTATAGAGGGAACATATATAGATCAGTTCCTCCGGTCACAGTACATGTCAACTTCTTACAGCATGTAAAAGTCGTTGTACTATTGCACTGCACACGTAACAGTGCAACAGTCACTCTATGAAGTATGCCTTGTACTAGATATTTGCTTACATAATCCCAATGACCTCACACATATATTATCAACATGAGGCAAGGGATTTCATTGCTCCAACACTTGCAAATCAAAAGACAATATTCTCTCAAGTGCTAGCCACCATCTCTCGCAAGAACAAAGTTGTTGCAACCTCAAGAACCAGATCCAAAGATTGAAGATATCTTAAGTCCTTAGGTTTATTGAGTCTTTGTTATTTGTTCTTCATTTATAATCCTATACTACTTTCAAGAAGTGTCTTTGTAGGACAGATTTAAACCACTGTTCGGTTTAGTTTCTTGACTAGAGTTAGTCAAGGTTTGTTGCTTTCTAATAGAGTTATTATAAAGAGGTTTGAAATATAGTTATTGCAAGTAGGTAAGGGATTAAGAGTTTAATTCCTAGGTTACAATAGGTTATAATCTAAAGTTGCTCGGTTAGTGAAGTTGAAATCTTACGAGTGTAGGTCGTGATTTTTAATCGCGTGAGCTGGGAGTTTTTCACGTAAAAAATTGTTATGTTATTTACTTACCACTGTGTGTGTGTGTGTGTGTGTTATGTGGATACTGATAGAGAACCAGGTTCTCTATACAATTTGGTAGACCCTAAGTTTACATCAATTGGTATCAGAGCAAGTTCTTTCTATCATGCTAACACCTAGAAAGGATTCAAATGGCTGCTCCATCAAACTTTGAAGAAGGTCAATCAACCTACATACCACCAAGATTTCGAAAAATGGTTCGTAGAAATGGAGGCATTCCCAAGAAGGGTAGCTCTAGCAGAAACACTAAAGGAGATGATTGCTGTCACCAGTGCGGAAAGACAGGACATTTCATCAAAGATTGTCCTCTCCACAATGAGAGGAACCCGATCCCTGACAGAAAGTTCAAGAGAAGAGATGTCGCTGATAATATTGTAAGGCAAGCTCTGGCTGAATGGGGAGATTCCTCTAGTGAATCTGAGGGTGATGATGAACATGTAGAAACCTCCATGATGGCCGTTGAAGACAAAGCTGCAAAATATAATTCCATATTTACATTGATGGCAAAATCTGATGAGGATGAAGAAGATGATGACAATGAGGTAATCTTTCCGGACGTTCAAAGAAATTTAAAGTCTTATTCTACAAAGAAGCTGGTATCTTTGGGTAATGTTTTAATTATACTTACCATAACCTCATTAGTGATAAAAATATTTTAACCGAGGAAATTAGAGGGTTAGAACAAGAGAGAGATGGTCTGGTGGTTATAGTTGTAGATTTAAAGGAAATAGTGGAGGAAACAAAGAAAGAAAATATCTTCTTAAAAAATTCAATGGAAAAATGCATGAACTCCTCTAAAGGAAAGGAAATAGAAAGTGAGGGACACCTTAAGATTGAAAATGAACTCAAAAAATATAAAATTGGGTCTTGATGCTGAACTTGAAAAAAATAGATAACTTCAGAAAGATTTAAACATGGTAAAAAATAATCTAGATAAATCTCTGAAGTAGACCTGGTCCTCTGATACAATCACTTTCATGTATAAAAGTAATGGAGGAAACATGCGAGGAATCGGGTTCCACAAGAAAAAAAACCCCTATAATCCACATAGCAAGTATGTTACTGTGTCTGATAACTGGCTTTGTACTCACTGTGGTAAGACTGGTCATTACAAAAATTCATGTAAAGCAAAGTTTCAGTTTCAACAGAAAAATAAAGTTTTTTGTCGAAAAAGTTTCTACTGCTAAGAAACCTGATTCTCTAAAAAAGAAATGTGTGATGCCTATATGGACAAAAAGAAATCTGATTCGCCCCTTCCCTCATTACAAGGGACCCAAACTTGTTTGGGTTCCTAAGTCTAACCCTTGATTCTCTTGTACAAGGAGCAGTAAAAGAAAGCAGCCAAAAATGGTACATGGATAGTGGCTGTTCTAAACATATGACTGGAAGCATCAATAATTTTCTCTTTCACTCGAAGCCCTGCAAGGAGGAAGTGTGTCCTTTGGCAATGGAAAAAAGGATACATTCTGGGAATTGGAAATATTGGGAAAGCATTCACTCATTTGAGAATGTGTATTATATGAATGACTTGAAGTATAGCCTGTTGAATGTCTCTCAAATCTGCGACAAAGGAAACAAAGTAGAGTTTTTGTCAAAATCTTGCACTATCACCAATCTTATAATTGGTGAAGTGGTTCTGATTGCAAAAGGTTCAAAATCATGATGTTGCAGACTTTGAATCTTTGATGGTGGTAATCTTACATGTCTGAGTACCGTTGATGATGATGCTGAACTATGGCACAGAAGATTGGGACATGCAAGCTTCACCCTATTGAATAAGCTGATCAAGAAGGACCTGGTTCGTGGGTAGTCGAAATCAAAGTTCAAAGATCACAAGGTGTGTGATGCATGTGTGAAAAAAAATCAAGTCAGTTCCTCATTCAAGCCAAATAAGGAAGTGAGCACCTCAAGTCCACTTGATCTTCTTCATATGGATATGTGTGGACCTATGAGGATGCCCAGCACATGAGGAAAGAAGTACATCTTAGTTATTGTTAATGACTATTCAAAGATTAATATGATAAGAATGATCAAGATGGAGAGTATTCAAAGGTTCCTGGAGAAGTCATTGATATGAAAACGGGAAGGCAGGTCTGATGAGTCAGGTCAAGGAGTCTAGTGAAGAAGATGCAACAGGACCTCCAACTGATTCAGAGGAACCTGGTCCCTCCATCACAGCAACTAAAGCAAAAAATAGAGTTGTTGATGTTGTGCAAGGCACACCTAATGCTGAGCAGAGAAGTGGTACTCACACTTCCATGGATGCCAATGATGGGTCTCACACGATGGAACTAGGTCCTTCTCACCCTAAGACTTAGGTGTCTAACTGGAAGCACAAAAGCTCACATCCTTTCCTAAATGTCATCACTCCTCTGGATTCAGAAATTCAGACTAGATCAAAGACAAGAAACATGTTTGCTTTCTCAGCTTCATTGTCTCAAATTGAGCCGAGAAACATCATGAAATCATTGAAAGATGCTGGCTGGATTACTGCTATGCAAGATGAACTCCATCAATTTGAGAGGAACCGTGTATGGTACCTGATCCTCGACCCTCAAACAGAACTGTTATTGGAACCAGATGAGTATTCAAAAACAAGCTTGATGAGTTTGGAAATATAACAAGAAACAATGCCAGGTTAGTAGTGCAAGGCTACAATCAAGAAGAAGGGATAAACTATGATGAGACTTTTGTCCCAGTTGCTCAAATGGAAGCCATCAGAATCCTCATTGCCTTTGCATCTCATATGGAATTCAAACTGTTCCAAATGGATGTCAAAAGTGCATTTCTGAATGTATATTTAAAGGAAGAAGTCTTCGTCAAACAACCACCTGGTTTTGAGTATCATGAGCATCCTGAACATGTATTCAAACTTGACAAGGCATTATATGGGCTGAAACAGGCCCCTCATGCATGGTATGAAACGTTGTCCAAGTTCCTTCTTTAAAATGGCTTTACAAGAGGAAAAATCGACAACACCCTAGTTTTGAAGAAACAGGGGAGGAACCTGCTGATTATGCAGATCTATGTTGATGACATCCTTTTTGGTACAACAGATGGTTCCCTATGTGAGGTGTTTGCAAAGCTTACGAGAAGCGAGTTAGAGATGAGTGTGATGAGGGAACTGAACTTCTTCCTAAGGATAAAAGTGAAGAAAACCTCTAAGGGAACGATGGTAAGTGATGAGAAATACATTAAGGAACCTCTGAAAAGGTTTGAGATGGAAAGCACAAAGACCATTGATATTCTCATTGCTACTGCCACTCGTCTAGACATGGACGGACCTGGTTCCCTGTAAATGTGTATCAGAGTGTCATTGGATCTCTCCTGTACCTAACAGCTAGCAGACCTGCCATTGTGTTTAGTTTTGTGTGCTAAGATTTCAATCAAGTCCTAAAGAATTTCATTTGAAAGCTGTCAAAAGAATTCTGAGGTATCTCAAAGGAACGCAGGACCTGGTCCTCTATTATCCCTCAGGAGGTATTTTTGACTTGATTGGGTATGATGATGTTGATTATGCTGGTTATCTGGTGGATAGAAAGAGCACATCTGGCATGGCATACTTTTTGGGATCTTGCTTGATTTCATGGGGTACAAAGAAACAAAATTCTATGGCCCTCTCTACTACCGAAGTTGAATATGTGGTAGCTGCCTCCTATTGTGCCCAACTGTTGTGGATCAAGCAACGATTGAAAGACTTTGGTGTATTCTTTGATTATGTGCAACTGCTATGTGACAATACAAGTGCCCTTAATATAGCAGAGAACCCGGTCCCTCGATAATTGGCTATGAAAGGATGGTAAAGAAAATTGCTAAAAAGTGTTTTCTGGCAACTTCTAACTCAATTCTATACTATTACAGGTAAACACGCATGGCAAATACAAAACAGCCAAGAGGCTAATGACATTGCAAATTTTTTGAAGGATGATGCTCGTATTTACAAAATTTATCAAGGAACCTGGTTCACATGACTCAAGTTAGTAGTTCCTCTAACACTCATATGCATTTTGAACTACTAGTGTGCCACATCATT
The DNA here is from genome assembly GCF_000715075.1 of Nicotiana tabacum. Classification (NCBI taxonomy): domain Eukaryota; kingdom Viridiplantae; phylum Streptophyta; class Magnoliopsida; order Solanales; family Solanaceae; genus Nicotiana; species Nicotiana tabacum. The sequence continues at coordinate 108,531,868 of NC_134088.1, read as the reverse complement.
AATTGCCTCCGCTTCTTCTCATACCTCTTAAAACGACCCGACTACCCATCCCTTTTTCTCACACCTTATTATAACCGGTCCCTCTTTTCTCTCTAAATACCCCAAACCCTCTTTTTGTGTCTTCCCTCTCTCAGAATCAACCATGTCTTCACCATAATATGAGTCTCCCAGAGCTACTAAAGACATCCATGTTGTGTCCCTATCTCTGGAAGCATATCCATCTAGATAAGAGTGTCGGTTCCCGATATGGTAGATGGTGTGCTGTGTCTGGTATTTGTGAAACTCAATGTGCTTAGGGTTTTGATATGAATATTTTTTCAACATCAGGTAATGCTCCATCATCTCTTACTGATACTGCATTGATGGGAATTATTGTGGGTAAGATAGGTGAAAAAATAATTTTGACTGTTGTTGCTATGGAACGTCTAGTTGGGGATTCTTTGTCTGGTGATGTGGGTATTGGGACTCAGGTGGAAGAACGAGGAAATGGAGACCAAGTGTGTCAAAGTGACCAAGCACCGGTCAGTACTACAGGGGAGCCTACCGAGGTACCTGGTACCTCTGCCCAAGAGGAGTTCTCAGCTCCTACCTGGGATGAAACTCCAAGCTCTACTAGATAGCCCCTGGGCAGTACTGACCCTTCATCTTCTCCTCACCTTGATACAGTCCCTTTGGAGGTTGTGTACTCTGAGATAAAGTCTATGTTTTCGGGAGAATTTGATGACAGTGAGGATGACATATCTACAAAAGTTATTGGGGTTGGTGGTGACGAAGGAGTTGAAAAAGAAGAAGATTGCTGAGAAGAACATGCCACTCAGAAATAAGCTAAGTATATGTGAGGAACCTTGTTCCTTAAAAAGGGCCAGAGTTGATGTGTCTGAACTTTAAAGGAAAGCAAAATTGAAAAAGCAGAAAGTTCTGTTGGGGAGTGTTTTTGACACTGACATTCTTGATAAGTTTGGAATGAGGCAGTTGGTTGAAATTTGCGACTTCTAAGAGTGGACTCATCACTTTACTGCTCAGAGTCCAAAGGTCTATGAGAAGGAAGTTCGCAGTTTCTATGTTTGATTTGTTCATAGTGGAATGTGACACCATCTATTTGAAGATAAGTGAGGCAGAATTTGTGATTGATGAAATTGTGCTCGAGGATATTCTTGGGGTGGCTGCTGAAGGGCTCTTAATTGTGGAGGGAACATGTTCCCCAAGTTTTAGGAAGTTTATTCTCAAGCCTCAAGCTGTTCAACAAGGGGAACGAGTGCACAAGAAGGCACTACTTCTAGAATACCAACTCTTGTTCGAGTTGGTGAATAAGGTCTTGCTACCAAGAGCTGAAAGGAGATCCATTGCCTCTAGAGCGGACCTGGTCTTGGAGGCACTGGACGACTACACTCCCATCAATCTGCTTGGGATTTTAGTTGAACACATGAAGAAAGTGGTAGACTTCAATGATGAAAGTCATGGGTTGCCATATGGGTTTCTGCTCACAAAAGTCTTTGAACGATTTGAGGTCCCCTTGGAGAGAGCAGTTGTGGGAACTAGTAAACAAATATTCTCAACGAACACCTTAGAAGAATGTGAGCATGTTGACAAAAAGGGGGAAATAAGCAGCAGTTCCACAATCTCTGAGCTTATTGATGCCCAAAATGCTGCAAATGAGGAAATTAGGCGGTTAAAGGCGCAAAATGTTATTCTTGAGTCTAAGCTCAATCAGGCCAGCAAGGAATCTGGTTCTAGCAATGCCCAGGGAGAAGAAGTTGCCTGCCTAAAAGCTGAAAATATGGAGTTGAGGAACCAAATGGAGAACCTGAAAGAGCAGTTAATCAACGATCAAAGGGTTGTTAATGCTTGCATTGACAGCCTCCTCAAAGCCCTTACTTCCTAGTCCTTCCCTTCTCTATCTAGTGTCCCCTGTCTTACCCCTTTGCCAGCTCCTGTTTAATCTTACCATGTCTTTTTGTTGTCCTTCTCTTTCGACTGTGGTACTCTAGTTTTGTTTGACTTATGTATGTTTGTAATTATGGTACTGCTACAATATTTTTCCCCTAACTTAAATGAGCATCGTCGTTTATTAATGCATGTTATACTTTTGCGTTCTATTTTTAGCTATGTTGTGTGCACACAAGTGGCATGAGTTAACTTTGCTGGACTTCATTTTGCATTTACTTGACTAATTCTTTTTTATGATGCCAAAAGGGGGAAGAAAATTGAAAGGGAGAAACAGGTTCTCAAGAGAAATATGGCTATTCTAGAGGGGGAACAATATGAAGATCTGGTTCTCAGGGAAAAATTCAATTCTAAGTTTGTCATCATCAAAAAAGGGGAAAATATTAATAAGTTATGTGCCTTTGTGTTTTGCTGATTTAACAAACTTCATATGAGAACCAGATAGGGAAAGGTTCTCATGGGGAATATGGATGATTTGTATGGGAAACAATATGCAGATCTGGTTCTCAGAGGGAATATCAACCCTAAGTTTGTCATCATCAAAAAGGAAAAAATTGATAAGTTATGTGTATTTTATTTTGATGATTTGACAAACTTCATGAGAGAACCAGATAAGGAATCTGAAATAATTAGTTCCTTTGCTTTCAGAGTAACTAGTCAGATGTCTGGTTCAACTCTCAATGAAATCAGTTAAGGGAACAACAAAGGGAATCATAGAGGGAACATATAGAGATCAGTTCCTCCGGTCACACTACATGTCAACTTCTTACAGTTGTAAAAGTCGTTGTACTGTTGCACTGCACACGTAATAGTGCAACAGTCACTTTATGGAGCATGCCTTATACTAGATATTTGCTTACATCATCCCAATGACCTCTCACACACATATATTATCAATATGAGGCAAGAGATTTCATTGCTCCAACACTTGCAAATCAAAAGACAATATTCTCTCAAGTGCTAGCCACCATCTCTCGCAAGAACAAAGCTGCTGCAACCTCAAGGACCAGATCCAAAGATTGAAGATATCTTAAGTCCTTAGGTTTGTTGAGTCTTTGCTATTTGTTCTTCATTTATAATCCTACATTACTTTCAAGAAGTGTCTTTGTAGGACAGATTTAAACTACTATTTGGTTTAGTTTCTTGACTAGAGTTAGTCAAGGTTTGTTGCTTTGTAATAGAGTTATTACAAAGAGGCTTGCAATATAGTTATTGCAAGTAGGTGAGGGATTAAGAGTTTAATTCCTAGGTTACAATAGGTTGTAATCTAAAGTTGCTCGGTTAGTGAAGTTGAAATCCTACGAGTGTAGGTCGTGGTTTTTAATCCCGTGAGCTGGGAGTTTTCACGTAAAATATTATTGTGTTATTTACTTACCGCTGTGTATGTGTTCTGTGGATACTGATAGAGAACCAGGTTCTCTATACAGTTTGGTAGACCCTAAGTTTACATCAGTTATTTAAAATGTATATAACTTAAATAATTATGTTACTCTTTTTTTGTCGACATTGTTATTGTTACTACTTACTAAGTTGTAGAGTTCTTAAAATCTTTCGTTTTTTGAATTTTGCACCTTGAATACCTGATCGTTTGGTTTTTGTGATTTTCCTCGTTAGTCTCTTTTTTAACAATAATAGCAAATCCAATATAATTTCATAAGTCGGGTCTTGGGAGTGTAGTGTGTACGCAGACCTCACCCTACCTTGTGAAAGTATTTTCGATAGACCCTCGGCCCAGTAAAAGCATAGTTACAACATTATATAAAAAGAAATATAGTAATAGTAACGAAGCAATAACAAAAAACATTAATAACAACAAGATGATAAGGTAATCGAAGCAAAAGAAATAACTAATAGTACTAGAAATCTAAGTATAAGAAAGTACGAGAATAATATTGATACTACATGTATGAAGAGGAGATACACTCGACTACCCAGTAGCCTTCTACCCTAATTCTCGACCTTCACATCCTTATATTAAGGGTCATGTCCTCAGTAAGCTGCAGATATGTCATGTCCTTCCTTATCATCTTTTCCCAATACTTCTTTGTTCTACCTTTTTTCTTTTTTTCAAACGCTAGAAAAAATCTACTTTTTAAACTTAATATGAATATAATAAGAGGCAAAATAAGAATAACACTTTATACAACAAATGTGAACTCAATAGAGAGAGAGACATTTTTTTTTTTAAAAAAATTTAGAAGATATAGTGCAAAGGACAAATGGCTACACAGATAGGATCGCAAATGCAGATACGATTTACATTGAGTAATTTATTTCAAGAATCTTTTTCTCTTCTGTTTCATTTGATCACCTAGTAAAAGCTGGACACTTCTCTTGTTTTTAACCTTGTTGTATTTTGTCTTAACTTCTGTAGTTCTCTTCTTTATATACGTTAGTACTAAAGTTATATATCTTCACAATCCAAAAGAAAAGTAAGCATAAAAATGCACGACAATTACAAACTAAGTACCAAAAGTGCAATTTTGCCAATATTTTATATGTTCAAAATCAAATTTTGATTGTTCTCATAATTCAAATCCAGTTAGGTCCTTTTGCCGTATGAAATTATTACATCAAGTATATGATAATGTATAGGGGAAACCTTATTTTCTTTCTCCATACAAATTAAATGGAACAAGATATATAGTCAAACTAACGATGTTGTTTCAGTCAGGCGTTTGTTGGCTTATTATTGAAAATAATTGAAGTGGAACATGATAACAGTTGTATTAACCAACCAGGATTGTGGTTAGCAGCGAAACCAGAAAATTGATTAAGATGTTTAAAGCATATTTTTTTTATTAATAATAAGTACAAATATTAATTTTACACTATACATCGTATAATTTTTCGGCGAAGAATGTTGAATTGACCACCCTTAGCCATACATAGCTTCGTACTTGATTGTGGTACTGCTTCATCCTTAACCAGAAATTTTAAGTTCGAGCCTCGGGTATGGAGTTGCCGTTGTTAAGAAATATTTTACCCCCAATATGCCCGGCACCAATCCAAATTTAATCGGCTACAATACTATAACGATTGTACTGGTATGGTGTGGGGGAAAAGAATTTGCATGAAATTGTTATTGTGACAACAAGGCATGGTCTGGAAATGGAATCTTTGTGTAATAAGTTCAATGATTTTGGTAAACAAAAGGCTCCATTCATCATGGCAGCTTGGACCCATGGAATGGAAGCTAATACATCATGTGTTTTATCCCAATCACCCCAAAAATTATTGAATTCCAAAAAAAAAAAAGAACAACAAAATTTTATTAGCCGAATGTAAAATGTATAGAAACTTGATAAAATGTTATAACTAACGTGATAGTATATATTAAACTACACTAATGATAAATTTGTACTGTTAATATATATAACTTAGATAAAATATGTGTTATTGTGAGAACATTTTAGTAAAAATACATGAATTGCAAAAGTGGTAAAAGGGGAAATGGTACAGACATAGCCTCAAAAGAAAAGGTTAAATAAAGGGCTGGTAGTGATGAAAGAAAAAGAAAAAGTCTGGCAGATTCCAAAGAGAAAATATAATGGTCATTAACTAAATAAAGAATTTAAGTTATATATATCAATAACAACAATAACCCAATGGAATCTCTCAAATTGAGTTTAGGGAGGATAGTGTGTACGCATATATTACCGTATATATATCATCGGTATAAAAAAAAATACAATGTCAAATCACTTAAATAATGTGTGCATGTGAGCCTCCTCAAAATATGGGATTTGTAACCTCAAAACTAAAACACGTTAACAGTTCGCACATTGGTCCTTCTGTCTTTTCAACTGTTCTTGAAATTAGTGGCTTAAATATATGAGTTGATTCTCAGGTAGTAATAATCATCATATTTCATAAGTGAATTATGTTAAAGTTCAGCATCTAACTTTGGTGATGGTTGAGAGTTATGGAATACAAGTAACCGATCACTAGCACTTGAAGATACATGCGGAACTATGTTATAAAGAGAGGGGTGATTGGTAGGGGCGGATCTACACACCAATTTGTCGAAAATCTTTACTAATTATTTATATATAATTCAAATGTAGAAACAAAAAACAGTAAAGTAGAATAAAGTGACGATGGTTATTAAGAGCAGTTGTATAGTTTATTTGGTCACACTCTGAAGTTCTCTTTGCGGGTACGTGAGTTCGAAACTATGCAGCTTCATTTTATGTTTCAACACTTTTGTGCCTCATCTAAAAAATGTGTGCGCGAGGCCTTTGAACCGCTAACCTGGTTGGTACGAAGGATAAAGAATAATTAATTTAAGAAAAATTATTTCCATATTTTGTTTTAAGAAAACTGCGGTATAATTAATTCCGGGATTGTAGTATTTATTTTATCCCCATAGAAAGGTGGACCCCTTAGAGGTTATTAAAGCACTGAAACAGTAGATCATAAGTCATAAATCATAATTAACATATTTAGCACAAAGTTTTTTAAATTGGAGGGATACTACTGCTTCCTTTGTGAGTTGTGTTATTTGTTTTTTTTTTCTTCCTTTTTTAAAATATGATGTTATTGCAGTAATTAGTTTATTTGTTCACATTTAAAATGGTAACACCGCTTACAAAAACTGTTGCGTACGCCACTGGACTCATTGAAACGCAAAAAGTTCAGCAAAAATTTAAATTGTGAGTCCACCTCGACTCGAAGATAGCAGATCTAAATTCTAACTACAAAATGAGAACTTGTTAGTTTGCGGTCATAGCAGCTCAGTTCAGCCGAGCCTGTCAAAATTACTCAATACGCAGAGATTTGGATTATTGCAGGTAGTTGAGATGCACACAAATTATAACGGAATCCCGTTAAATTAGTCTAATTGCCCAGTGGAATGGTCGACAATTTTTGATGGAAGCGCGCATAAAATTAAAATTTTGAAACTAATTCCAAGGGTGACTTTATTCTATTTTAGAGTAAATTGCTAGAAAATGACAAAATGGGCGTTTGGACATAAGAATGGTAAAATTTTAAAATAGGGGGAAATTTTTTGTTAAGTGAAAATGGTATTTGAAATTTAGAGTTGTGTTTGGACATGAATATAATTTTGGGTTGTTTTTTAAGTTTTGTGAGTGATTTGAGTGAAAATTTTGAAAAACAGTTTTTTGGAGTTTTTTAAATATTCGAAAATTTTAAAATGTATCTTCAAGTAAAAATTAGAAATTTTATGAACAAACACCGATTTCGAAAAAAAGTTTATTTTTTTTTGAACAAACGGACTCAAAGTATGAAACACGTAGTAATTGATTTTATCTGTTCTATTATGCCCACTCCTTTATGTTTAGAAAATGAAAGGTGCTTTATATCTGCTTTTAATGCTTCACCTTCTCTCTGTCTCTTCTCTTCTTTTCTTTCGTTCTTTCTCTATCACCTCACACCCCCTGAGAATAATATCAAAATCAAAGTTAAGCTTTTAAGAAAAATTCAGGAAATTTTTTCCTCTTCTCTATCTAGAAACCTTGTGTTTTTTCTCAAGAAAAAATGGCAAACAATGGGTTTCCAATATGTCTTGCAGGGATTATGCGTCCTCTCCCTCTCTCTAAAGAGTATGCACACATTTTAATTTTTTTTTGTATATGCATCTCTATACATAGTTCACTATGAAATCAATGACCTCAACTGCGCTAAGGCGGATCCAAGATTTAAACTTGATGTGCTTGATTTTTAGTATTTAGCGATCTCTTGATTTTTAGTATTTAGCGATCTCATTTTAGTTCTGAATTTATGAGTTCCTAATACAATATTTGTTAATATATTTGTAGTTTTTCACTATATAACTATGTGACTAGGCGGACCTATGTAGTAACTAGAAGGGTCACCCGGAGAATTAGGGAAAAATTTCGTGTACACATGTATATGTTTTTAAAAATAATGATATATTAGTTATGACACCCAATACAGAAAGCATACTTTGGTTGAATGTAAAAGTGCACTTGCAACCTTTAAATTCTTGGTGCACCTCTGAGTCTCTGTCCTATGTCGAAACTATTGGGTTTAGTTTAGTGGCGGAGCTAGGGGTGGAAAGGGTTTCGAACCTTGTTCGCCGAGAAATTACATTGTGTATATAAGGTTATTATATATATATATATATATATATATATATATATATATATATATATATATATATATATATATATATATGAAATGTCGAGGCGTACGGCCCAATCCAAACTTTCTTTATTTTTTGAACCCTTGGTAAAAATCCTGCCCACCATTGGTTTAGTTGAACATCCATCTTTGTTCAATTGAATATGCAGAACCCGTCCTAAATCTCATTTGCTTATAAAATTATTTCTTCTATTCAAATTGCAGGATGACAGATCACATTGGAAGAAGAGAGGCCATGAAAAAACTAAGAGTTCAAATGGGAGAAAAATGGAACATAACAACTGATGAGAGAAGCCATGGCAGAGAGTTTAGAGAGAAAATAAGTGAAGCTGATGCAGATTTTATTGCTGGTCTTCTTCGTTTGGCTTGTACAGCAAAGGCTGCTTAAGTAAGCCTAACATAGACCAAAGTATTTTATTTTGGTCTTCTGTTGTTTATGTTGTCTACTCTTGCATCTTGGGAGTTTGTGAAGGCTTAGATTTGTGTAAGAACTTTATTTCTCTATTAATTAATACTTTACTAATTGTAAGAATATTGAATGGGGATAGAGTACTCCTTACTCGGTCCACTTTAATTGATTTTTTGTCATTTTTTTTGTGATCTATAATATTTAATTTTTTTAAATATTAAGAAAGAATTAACTTTTTTTTTTCAAAGTTGGCCTAAAGAGTAAAGAACCTAAGAGTATTTCTTATATTTCTAATGAACAAATTAAGGTTAATATGATTATTTTAATTGTTAATTGATCGTAAAAGATGAATTCTTTAATATATATGAAAATGATAAAAAAGTTAATTAAAGTGGATATAAGGGAGTACTACGTAAATGAAATCTTCTTTTTTAAAATAAATAAATTTAATTTGTCTAGATAAAAATATTTTTGTCGGGGACGTTTTGAAAATTGTATTAGAAGTGGTGTGTAATGTGTTGCCCCATTTCCTAGGACAGTGCAATCCATGATTGTACAAATCCAGGTGGAACTTGCTTTAGTTAAGGAACACTTAATTTTATTCTAAAAGAATATATCGGGGATAGTTAAAATTGATGGTCTATTACGAATTTGTATAGTTACATTGACAAAAGAAAGGATAGAATACAAGGTTAAAAAACAAAAGAGGTTTTTTTGGCTTTTCCTAGGTTTCGGATGACTACTATTTCAATTTGGATCAGGTTGGTTAAGAATCATACAAAGAGTAACATTTTACCAGAACAAGCAAAAGGCAAACTTAGTAGGCGTTTGGTTATTAAAACTTTATTTTTTTTTGAAAAAAAGTAGTATTTGGAGTTAAGTTGAAATATGGTATTTGGAATTTGAAATTATGTTTATTTCACTTAAAAAAATATTGCTGTTTTGTGAGAGGAAAACAAAAAATTCTATTTTTTTTGAAAAAGTGGTCAAAATCACTTTTTAGTTTTTGAAAAATTTATTTTCGAAAAATATCCAAAAACTTACAAAATTTCCTAGACAAACACATTTTCAAGCATGCTTGTGTTAACCTAGGATCAAGATCCTAGGTTTGAAATTATGCTCGTGTTATTTACAAAATCCGCCTGATTATTTGTGTAAAGATCCCCCGCCAGGTTATTTGTGTAAACATCCTAAACAAAAAAGGTTTTGAATTCAGCACATTGGGAGGTCACATTGTGTGAGCCCATATACTACCGGACACAAGAATCAAGTTTATTTTTGATAGCGGTGTGTTGATAATTTCTATAAACGAAATTTATATTTAAAAACTATGAGAATAATTTTAGTTGAGCTTTTGGAAAGTTAAAAGAAAACCATAGTCAAAGAAAAAGTATTTCCACTCTCCCAATAGTGATCGTTGCTTATAAATTGGAATGCACGGATTTCTTAATTTGACAAATTCTCAATATCTAAATGAATTCCACATATCCAAAATTTTCTGTATACCAAATGAGAGTTTATGAAAGGTCAATTGAATAAATAGTTTGGTGTAGTGATAGTTTTCTAATATTGAGGTTATTTTTCTTTGTTGATTGGTAGAAATGTGCATTTTGTTTTACTTTCTCCATTTCGCATCGTAATCGGCCGCGTGATTTTTTTTTTTTTTTTTTTTTTAAAAATGTGAACTAAATTCTAATTAGGATTGTGTGTTTGTTCAAAATTCAAACTCATTTTCGCTGGATTTGATTTTGGTCAGAGACTCAGAGTTGAGAATTAGCTTAAGTTGCAAAGTCAATTGAGGAGGCTCAAATAAAGACACTTTTAGAGACATGAATTGACATGTTTTATTGTAGTTTGGATTATTATTTTGTTTCCGATTTAATTCTATAGTTTCCTAAACAAACGCTTTTCCGATTAAAACTAAATAATCATATATTCTAAATAAATCAAGGCAAATAACTGAAAAGAAATAGGTCTACAAAATATCAATTTTAGTGGCAATTTGTAATGCAATTCTCCATTGTGCTCCCAAAGTCTAACTAGAAATAAGAAACGACCGCAAACAATGGCAAAGTCAGAAATTTCTCTAAGGGTGTTCAAATTTGAAAGAAATAAAAAATTTTTTCCAACAAAGGGTATTCAATATATGTTATATACCTCTAATACCTAATATTTTACCTATATATACAATATAATTCTCCGATAAAGATTGGTCAAATTGACCACCCTTATAAGGGTAGCTTCGTCCCTGACCGTAGACTTAAATCAAACACACAATTAATGACCAATATATATAAACTTTGTAAGTATTTAGTTATGTTTCTATTCATTGGATGATTGAGTTGTTTGGGTCAAGAATGGGGATACCATGAACTGGCAACAATGACACAGCAATAGACCAAATCCAAAAATTGTGTCTACCAAATTAATTACATATTTGAAATGGCAATTTCTCAGATACTGTTTCCAGTTAAAGCGACATGTATCGTGATCTACTAGGTGCAATTGTTTATTATGTTGAAAGGTTTGAACAGTACCATTTTCAGTACAATGCTTAGTACACATAAAACATTTGGTCCATCCAATCTGTTTGTTATTGCTAGTTTATCAACTTACAATCAGGGTCCATACCATAATTCAAATGAACTGCTCCCTAGGCTTTCCTTTTTCAGAGGTCGACTCATATAATTCAGATGCTGTGAATGTTGAGTTGAACGAGTGAGTTCTGAAATTGTATATCTAATTTTGAGTTAACGTTGAACCATTGGATTTAATCTGCAGAATCCGTGAATACTCCATCTACCCCCGCCGGGGATTAAGGGGAGGATGTCAAAACTTTACCCATAAAAAAAAAAGTACATAGACCTGCTCACAAAGAGCCACAAGACAGCCAAAAATATTACTGCGAATAAAATGAAAGTAAACAAAGCCAAACCAATATGATATTCAATAAGCCCACTTTTTTTTGAGAGAAAAAATCTGAATTTGTTCATGATTGGATCTCCCACTGGCCACTGCCAAGACTTTGTGAGGGGCTTGATTTATGCGTATATATGTATGTATATTAAGTTTGCATCATTTGTCAATGAATATAGTGAGTGCAATTATATTACCCACTCATCACCGACAAGAATTGTTAAGGAGCGTTTTACCCTCCCAATATGATACTTTTCAGAGAAAATTCAAATTTAGTCGGGCCCAATACGTGGTATTGTAGAAATTTAAAAAAAAGAGGAAGAAAGAAGATATTCCCCACTCATCTATTTAAAATTCGAAACCGCTCTCTAATTGTTTCGGGGGTAAGCAAGTGGTGGTGAATTAATTTGGATAAATAATGATTAACGCTGGAGAAAGAACAAGAAGTACAAGTGATCTGGAACTAAGCTAAATACCATTACTAATCTTAATATTAATCAATTCAAGGTTCTTAATTTTTTAGTACTAATTATATATTGTCACTAAATAGATTAGTCCAATTATGATTTGGCGATATTACATATATAAATATAAAAAACTCTCTTGTTTTCTCTCGGCGCACGTTAACGTGGCCTTGCTAACGTATGCAGCTGGAAGCCATGGGAGGAAGAGGATGACCTAAACGGAATCTTATGAAAATTCCGACTACTGATCCGAGATCAACAGATGCAAGGAAGGCAGTAATAGAGCTGTTTGTCTCACCAAAAGGGGTGAGAATTGAAGAACCAACAGGAAACATTACTCCCAGGAGCATACTAAGTGAGCATAGCAAGCTAGAATCAGATCCAGCAATCAAAAATGGCAAGATGAAAGCAGTGATAGCTATACCTGTAGCTACTAGTTGACTGGGTTGTAGATCTGGGAGCGGGAAGGCACAGATGCAATTGAAGACGCCAAATAGCAATAAAACAGTGCCATGCAAAGCTGATACTGTAGAAATTCTCAAAGCTACTGATCAAATTGAGAAGGTAAATGAGAATCAATCATGGGTAAATGTGGTAACAAGGAATAAATTGGCAATGAGAGGCATAAATCTTCAATATATAGCACCGATGATTCAAGATGGGGAAAAAATTGTGAAGCTAGATCTTGAGGATGTTGACTAGGAAAATGCAAAATGGAGCTTAGCAATAGTGCTGCATGTAATTGGAGATTCACCTACCATAGGAGCAATGGAACGATTCATAAATTTAGTGGGTAAATTCTCTACCAAACCTCAAATCTATTATCATAATGAAGATTACTTTGTACTCAGATTTGCTAATTTGGAAGAAAGGAACCAAGTGTTATATACTGGGCCTCACACTATCAATAACCGCCCCATTGTGATGAAAGCTTGGACACCAGACTTTAATTGAACGATGAAGTCTTGAGAACCATTCCTTTATGGGTGAGGTTCCCAAATCTTCCACTCAATTACTGGAGTATGAAGGCACTAAGCAAGATAGGGAGTGCATTGGGAAATTCAGTGTATGCTGATGATTGTACAACTGGCACAATTAGAATTTCTTATGCGAGAATGTTAATTGAGATGGACATCACCAAGACCCTTCCTAGAAGAGTGAAGATGCAGGACCCAATGGGCAATACAATTGAATAAGAGATAAGTTATGATTGGGAGCCAACCTATTGCAACAAATGCCTAAAGATAGGGCACAATTGCAATGAAAACAGAATACAACAACCACAAAAGCAGGCATATAGAGGGAGAGAAAACAAAGGCAAACAAGTCTGGTAGAGGACTGAGAAAGATGGACCTAAAGACAATAATCAGGAGAAGGAGCTAACAAAGAGGATTGAAATAATAAAACCACCAGAGAATAGACCAGTGCAGGTTAGTGCAGCTGCAAATCAACCTGAAGAAGCAGGATGGACAAGAGTCAGTGGAAAATCAGCAGCAAGAATGGCTAAAGCAAAGCAAGTTGAAGAACATACACTAGCTGGCAACAATGGTTTTCAATCTTTAGGGAGTGAACAAGCAACAAATGAACCAGGAACAAGCAGTATGCAGCTGAGGAGCTATGGGGCACAGGAGATGCATCAGGATACCCAATTTATACCAGTATGAGTGTGGTCACATGAAATGTTAGAGGGTTAAATAAAGCATACAAGCAAAAGGAGATAAAGGAGTTCATGAAGCAAAATAAAAAGGCAGTGATAGCCTTAGTAGAACAAAGAATAAAGGAACAAAAAGCTAGTAGTATAATCAGTAAAATTGCTCCTGGATGGCAGTGGATATCAAATTTCAGCAATAGCAATAAGAGCAGAATATGGGTACTATGGGATCCAAGAATATTTGATTTTGAACCAACTGATATAGATGACCAAATCATACATGGACATGTCAGAACTCACTCAAGACTACTAGCATTTGGATTTACAGCAATATATGGTTTGCATACTAGAAAAGATAGGTTGAGTATGTGGTAGAAGTTGAGGTAGATAAATAGTTTGCAGCAAGGACCATGGCTAGCAATGGGAGATTTTAATGCAGTATTAAATAGCCAGGATATGCAGCATGGTACTATAATACAAGATATGGAAACAAAGGACTTTAGGGAGTTCATGAGTGACACATAAATGAATTACCTGCTGTGGGAAGGGACTACACATGGACAAATAACCATACATGTAACAGAATAGATAGAGGATTGGTGAACATTGACTGGATGATGACAATGTCTAGCCTGAGTATACAAATCCTAGAACCATCTTTCTCTGACCATTCCCCACTTAAGATGATGATTTCACAAATGCAGAGGAAGAAAGCCAGCCCATTCTGATTTTTCAATTGCATTGATGAGCATCCTCAATTTATTCAAGAAGTAGATCAAGCATGGAGCACAACTGGGAAAGATGGGAAGCTACAGGGGGATCCACTATCCCCCTTTCTTTTTGTGCTCACAATGGAGTACTTTACAATAAGACTGAAGGCATTGCATCACATCCCAGATTTCAACTATCATCCTAAGTGTGCAAAAATGCAAATCATGCAACTTGGATTTGCAGATGACCTTTTGTTGTTTTGCAGGGGTGACATTGGCTCAATTAAACTACTATACAACTGCTTTCTGGAGTTTTCAAAAGCTTCAGGACTGGAGATCAACAAGAAGAAAAGCTCCATATTCTTTGGTGGAATATCACAAGATATACAAGCAGACATATTGGAGTTCTTGGGCATTCAAAAAGGGGAGTTGCCAGTAAGATACCTGGGAGTACCCTTACGTTCTAAAAGGGTCTCACTAGTTCAATGTAAATCTCTAATAGACAAACTAGTGGGCAGAATTACATCCTGGACAACCAAGTTATTATCATATGCAGGGAGGCTTCAACTCATCAAAAGTGTATTGTTCTCCATTCAAACCTATTGGTCTCAGATATTCATGCTGCCAAAGAAGATTACCAAGTTGATTGAGGCAATTTGCAGAAGTTTATAATAGACAGGGGACAACAATATTTCAAAGAAAACTCTACTAGTTTGGGAGAAAGTTTGCCAACCCAGATCAACAGGAGGTTTTAATGTAATGGATATTGGTCTATGGAACAAAGCAGCTGTAAGCAAACAATTCTGGAATCTATGCAAAGAAAAGAACAAGCTATGGATACAATGGGTGCACTGCTACTACATAAAGAATAAACATATTTGGGAGGTGCAATTGAACCAAGCATCATGGATTATGAGAAAGATAGTGAAAGCTAAAGAAAATTTTGAGGCAGCAGGATATAACTATGAAGATCTAAGGCAGATGCATGATTGCAATATCAAGCACATATATCATAAACTACAAGGAGACTTTAGCAAAGTGAGCTGGAGGAAATTGGTATGCAACAATGCAGGGTGTCCTAGGTGGATATTCATGCTAACTCTGGTGGAAAATGACAGACTATACACAAAGGATAGATTGTTAAATGGGGCATTCAAACTGATCAAACATGTTTTCTATGCACACAAGCAAATGAGTCTATACAACATCTATTCTTTGAGTGCCAATATGCGGATGAACTATGGAAGAGGATGCTCAAATGGCAAGGTATTAGCAGGAACATATATGGTTGGTCAGAGGAGCTGAAATGGGCAGAAAACTGGACAAGAAGCAGGAATGCAAAATGGAGCTGTTCAAGATGGTATTAGCAGGGTGTGTCTATTTTGTTTGGCAGAAAAGGAATGCTAGACTATTTCAAGATAAAGCGAGGAACTGGGAGATAATTGGCAAGCTAATAGTACAAGAAGTGCACTGTCAAAGCAACAAGGAAGTAGGAAAAGCTCTAAGTAAACTGGAATACTATCCAATGTAATATCTAGAAGTAACAGAAAGATAACAATAGGAAGTACAAGGGGGGAGGAAGTATATGAAGCATAGGAATATATGTAAGGGTTTTTTGTATTGATTGTAAATATTTTCCCTGGTATATAAAAGTTTAATTACCAAAAAAAAGATAAGTCAAATTATAGTTTCCATTGTATGGGTCAAAAGCTGCCTTTAGAATATTCAGGTCAAAATAACACTGTGAGAAGGATCCGCAAATCATCATTTAAAGACAGTCATGAAGTCACATTAGCCGAGATCGAGGAGTCTAAGAAAGCCGTGGTCAAAATACCGATGAGGACCAAGGTCGAGAAGTCAAGGAGAGTCACGGTCAAGTCATCAATGAGGATCATGGTCGAAGAGTCGAGGAGGGCCGTGGTCGAATACTAACGATAGAGCTGTAAAGGCTAGTTTTCAAAATAGAATCAGGAAGGGAATATTCTAGTAAATATTCCTCACATTTGTACTATTAGGGTTTTTCGGGAAAGGATTCCATATAAATAGAAGGAAGAGAGAGGAAAGGGATGTGAAATTCATTCTTTTAAGAACAACACTTTGAAAAAAATTTATTCTTCACTCAATACAAGACTTTACTTTTCATTAAGATTCTTGCCAGATCCGAAGAATGAGGATCTGTCATCCAATCATTTTCAGGTGGAAGTTTCCTTTCTTCCGATTTTTGTTGCTTAAATTATTCCCCTTAATTACATGACTGCCACCAGATTGACATTTATTGAATATCTTACCTATTGTTATTGTTCTTGGTAGTTATAAGGCATCTATTGCAAGGAATCATTATAGTCTTCATAAATGTTTTTCAACTACCTCTTTGATATCAAAATTTGAGGAAATTATTCTTAACTAAGATTAACCTATGTTTAATTAGAAGTAATTATTTGAACCGAGATTTACGTTTTTGGGTCAAACAATTTGGTGCCATCTGTGGGCATTTTCTAATTAAATTTTTAGTTTCTTCTAGATCTACAAATAACACGGATCACTAAAGTAAAAAAAAAAGAAGAGCAAGAACAAGATCTCCTTTCTTTGTGTACACAAATCTCAATATGGCAGGTAACAGAGAAGAAAGGACGAGAATAATAAACGACCTCCCAACCAACCTCATGAACGTCATCAATGAAAGTTATGAAACAATAGACGAAGACGCAACGCCCAATGCCTCCCCTAGACGAGATGGGTCACCTCCTCCTCACTGCAGCATCACAAAATCTCTTGGTAAGGGAGCCTCCACATCCGTGGTGGAGGAGATGTCCCAAGCTATCAAAAAGCTCCTTGAGGCATGGCTAACTGACACGCTAACCAACGTCCTCCGCAAGCTCGCTCGAGACACGACTATAGAAAATGCAAGGACTTACATTATACGACCAACAGACGAGCAGCAGAACCAATTCCCTCCTCCTCCAACGACAGGTATTACTCATAATGTCATTAACAATGCAGGTGATGACACTCTCGCAACCATTCTTAAAAGGATGGAGAAAATGAAGAATGAGAACAAAGCACTCCAGGACCAAATGAAAGAACACAAAGAAAGGGTCGACAAAATACCGGGCGGCCCTAAGCACTTGCCGAAGAGAGATGCCGGCTGGTTCATCGAGCAATCGTATAGTGATGATGCCGCCCCACATGCCATAGTAAAAACCTTTAAAATGCCGCCCTACCTCAGAATATATGATGGCACGACCGACCCTAATGATCATGTGACTTACTACGTCATCGCCGTGAAAGGCAATGACCTCGCCAAAGAACAAGTAGCTTCCATTTTGTTGAAATAATTCGGGAAATCGTCACAGTAGGAGCATTAACATGCTATTCACAACTATCTGCGCGTCCCATAAAAACTTTTGAAGAGATGGCCGACAAGTTCGTAGCAGCCCATGCTGGGGCCAAGAAGGCCGAGGTGAGAGTGAATGGCATATTTGCTATTAAGCAGTCTCCGAGAGAGGGATTGGGGGACTTCCTCGCCCTATTCAACAGAGTAAGGATGACCCTGCCAAACATATCGAAAGGGATGTCGGTCGCAACCTTTCAGAATGGGCTGAGCAGGGATGGTTCGAGGGCGACCAGAAAGTTATTAAGTCGAATGATGAAGTACCCTCCAACTACGTGGGACGAAATACACAACGCATATTGTGCCGAGGTCCGAGCAGATGAGGACGACCACAATGGACCAGCTCATCGATTGAACTCGGTACAGGCCGAATCTAGAAAAGATTAAAGAAATAATACTAGAAGAGATCTCGCAACCCCGCGATCTAACATGGAACGACACCAACCATACGTCAAAACGACCGTCATGCCCTCCGCCCGCTACGAAGAAGGCCCATCTAAACCAAGAACAGGGACTCACCGAAACGAAAGAGGTATGCCCCCTTTACTATCAACTCACAATTTTTATGTGTCGCCTGCAAAAATAGTCTATGCTTTGGAGAAACTTAGACCGAAAGTAAAGTGGCCCCAGAAGATGAGGTCAGATCCGAGTACCAAAAAATCCGACGCTCTCTGCGTGTTCCATCAAGAACGAGGGCACAAAATTGAGGACTGCATCCCCTTAAGGTAAGAGGTCATAAACATGTTGCGACAAGGACACCTCAAAAAGTTGCTAAGCGACCAGGGAAGGACCAACTTCGCCAGAGGACACGAGCAATGCCAAGGACCACCATAACCACTCTCACCAGCCCGTACCATCCACTTGATCATCGACGACAACGACGACTCATCCATCAACAACGTAAAATCACCACTACCCATAAGCTCAAGCGATCAATCACCCGCGAACAGTATGACAGACTCAAAGAAACTTCGATAAGCCAAACACGAACGGTTTGACCTTTCCTCATAATGAAGCCCTCATTATTACCTTACCAATTTTAGATACCGAAGTGAGATGCATTATGATAGATGATGGGAGGGGCACGTGCATTATCCATTCTCGAGTACTTGCACAAATGAAACTCAAAGATAAGATAGTGTCGCATTGCATCACGCTAACTAGTTTTAACAATGCAGTTGAGTGAACATCGGGAGAAATAACACTCCCTGTTTTGGCATGTGGCATCACTCTGGAAACCACATTCCACATCATGGAGCAAGACAAGGGCGACCATGGATACACACCATGAGAGCCGTCCCCTCCAGCTTATACCAGGTCATCAAATTCCCAACTCCATGGGGAATATTCAGTATACAAGGGTAACAACGCACATCCCGAGAATGCTATCGCATCGCCCTAGACAACTCGGCCACCCAACAAAAGAAAGATAAAGAAAATAAGGCATATCAATCAGCAGGGTCGAGTTCGGCATATGACGATAGTGGGGACAACATCAGAGACCTGGATGTGGTCGAAGCTACAGGATCAACCATGGAAGAACTTGGACTCATTCAATTAGACCCCAACAACCACAACAAGAAGGCTTACATCGGCTGCAAGCTTTAGGAACCAGGTAAATTCCTTCAATTCTTAATAGCTAACGCAGATTTGTTTGCTTTCAGTCATGCAGATATGCCAGGTATCTCAAAAGATATCGCCATGCACAAACTGAATGTCGACCCATTCCACCCCCAGTAAGACAAGTCTGGCATAAGTTCAACTCTGCAATTAATAAAGAGGTACGTGAAGAGGTGGAATAACTATTGGAAAATGGCTCCATCAGGGAGTCGAAGTACCCCCAGTGGGTCACCAACGTGTTCATGGTGAAAAATAAGAATGGGAAATGGCGGATGTGCGTGGATTTCATTGATTTGAACAAAGAATGCCCCAAGGATTCGTTTCCATTGCCCCATATCGATCATATCATCGACGCAATGACCGGGCACGAATTACTGAGTTTCTTGGACACTTATTCAGGTTATAATCAAATCCTCATGGAAGAAGAGGATTAGGAGAAAACCACATTCATCACCCATCAGGGGACGTACTGCTACAGGGTCATGCCCTTCGGACTAAAGAACGCAGGGGCAACACATTCATCACCCATCAGGGGATGTACTGCTACAGGGTCATGCCCTTCGGGCTAAAAAATGCAGGGGAAACTTACCAAAGGTTAGTGATGAGGATGTTCAAAGATCATCTCGGCAAAACGATGGAAGTCTATATAGATGACATGCTGGTCAAGTCTGAAAGGAAAGAAGATCACATCGACCATCTGAGAGAAATATTCGACATACTCAGACGGTATAGAATAAAACTGAACCCCGAAAAATGTGCGTTTGGCGTGGCCTCAGGAAAGTTTTTAGGTTTCCTGGTATCAAAGCGAGGAATTGAGGTCAATCCTGATCAAATCAAAGCCATCAAAGGGATACTAGAACATTTGACCACCAAATAACAGGTTCAAAGGTTGACTGGCCGTATCGCCGCCCTATCAAGTTTCATTTCATGATCATCAGGTAGGTGTCACATATTCTTTGGCGTACTTAAGAAGGATAACAGTCTCCAATGGACTTCTGAGTGCGTCCAAGTCCTGAAGGAATTAAAGGCGTACTTGTCACCACTATTGCTTTCAAAACCGGAGCCAAGGGAACGTCTTCTCGTTTACCTCGCTGTATCCGAAGTAGTTGTGAGCGCAGTCCTGGTTTGAGAAAATAAAGGTACACAATCCCTCATCTATTATATTAGCAAAATACTAGTCAACGCCGAGACGAGGTATCCTCACCTCAAAAAACTGGCCCTGTCCTTAGTCGTAGCTTCGCGAAAGCTTAGACCGTATTTCCAATGCCACCCCATCTCGGTCGTCACGACTTTCACCTTAAGAAGCATTTTGCATAAACTCGAGCTATCGGGAAGGTTGGCCAAATGGGCAATCGAACTGAGCGAGCAAGACATCACCAGCCGCGAACAACGATAAAGTCACAAGTGCTCGCTGACTTCGTCGCCGACTTCAGCACAAAAGTAATGCCCGAAGTTGAAAGAGAAGCCGCCCACACTTCCCCCCAAACAAAAGACCTCTGGGTCTTGTACACTGATGGCGCGTCTAACGCGTCAGGGTCCGAACTGGGACTCGTACTCGAAGTCCTAACCGGTAAAGTGATTCGCCAGTCCATAAGGTGCCTAGATATGACTAACAATGAGGCCATAATTGCAGGGTTAAGGCTAGCACTCAAGTATGGGACAAAATGGTTAAGACTACGTTGCGATTCCCAGCTCGTAGTCAACCAAGTCACATGGACTTTCCAAATCAAAGAACAAAGGTTATAAAAATATCAGACCAAAATTTGCAAGCTGCTGCCCGAGTTCGACGAATGCCAACTCGACCAAATTCCATGAGCACAGAACGCTGAGGCAGATTGCCTCACTAAGCTAGCTGCAACCACAAAAAATATTACAATCAGAGACAGAAGTGTGGTCCACCTCCTCAACTCGTCGCTAGACCAAGTCGAGGTAAGAACCATAAACTTAACTTGGGACTGGCACAATCGTAATATTACATACTTGCAGGACGTCATACTCCCAGATGATAAAAAAGGCCAAGAAACTGAGAATGCAAGCGGCCAGGTACAATATCATCCACAATGACCTGTATAAGAGAACTTACGGCGGCCCTCTGGCTAAATTCTTGGGCCCAAACTAAACTCGATGCGTTCTTGAAGAGGTCCACATGGGCCATTATGGAGCTCACTCCGGCAATCGGGCCCTGGTCAGATGCCTCATATAGGCAGGATACTACTGGTCCACCATAAAAAAAGGAGGCATTGGACTTCGTAAAAAGATGCGAGCAATGCCAAAAATACGCCCCAATGATTCACCAGGCGGGTGATCACCTCCATTCGGTCACCTCACCCTAGCCATTCATCAAATGGGGAATGGACATCGTGTGCCCCCTCCCGACAAGACGAGGTAACGTACAATTTTTTTTGGTTTTAACTGACTACTTTTTTAAGTGGGCGGAAGCAGGGGCATTCGCCCAAATACGGGAAAAGGAAGTAATCACTTTTATATGGAGGAACGTCATATGCCGGTTCGGCCTCCCCAAAGAGATCAGCTGCGACAACGGACCCCAATTCACGGGAAAGAAAACCATCAAGTTCTTTGAGAAATGGCATATCAAAAGGATACTCTTGATGCCATATCACTCCGCAGGCAATGGGCACGCAGAGTTCTCCAACAAGTCGATACTGAACATCATAAAGAAAAAGCAGGAGGATGCCAAGGGAATGTGGTCAGAAGTATTACAAAAAGTACTATAGGCTTATCGAACAACTCCGAAAACGAGTATAGGAGAGACACCTTACTCATTGGTCTATGGGACCGATGCAGTAATACCAGTCGAGGTCGGAGAACCCAGCCTAAGGTACTCCCATGAAAGCGATACGAGCAACGACGAAAGTAGAGGGCAGTAGCTCGATGAAGTTGAAGAGAAAAGAGATATGGCATATATAATAATGATAGCACAAAAAATAATAAGATGAACACTATTATAACACGAAATCAAAGGTCAAGCCGCTCAAAGTGTGGGACTACGTGCTTAAAGCTAAAACACAAGCGAGCAAAGACCCACGAGAAGACAAACTAGGAACGAATTGGGACGGTCCGTACAAGATCACGACAAAGGCAAATAAAGGATCATTCCAACTCGAAACAATGGAAGGAAAGTTACTATCAAACTACTGGAATATTATCCATCTCAAGTACTTCAACTTCTAAAAGATAAAGCGTCCCCCCAAGTCGTACTCTTTTTTCCCTCACTTGAGTTTGTCCTAGTTAGGTTTTATCAAGGAGGTTTTTAACGAGGCGACGAAGAGAACACTGTAAGTCAAAGTACGTGAGAACGACGCCATGACTACTAATTCATTGCTCGACCTTTCAAGTACTCTCCAGGTCAACCAATGAAGGGACTAGATAGATGGGGACTGGGACTAGAACGCCAATCGACGCCCAAAAAGACTTGTAAATTTCTCCAAATATGTAACCAAAGCAACAATGCCAAGACAATAAACTTCACGATCATCAGCACATCTTTCTAAAATGTAGGTTATGTTCGACCTTGTTCGAATTAACACCTACTGGCCCTCGACCATAATTAAACATAGGTTATGTTCGACCTTATTCGAATTAACACCTACTGGCCCTCAGCCATAATTAAACGTAGGTTATGTTCAACCTTGTTCGAATTAACACCTACTGGCCCTCGACCATAATTAAACATAGGTTATGTTCGACATCGTTCGAATTAAAACCTACTAAACCTCTACCATAATATAGGTTATGTTCAGCCCTATTCGAACTAACACCTATTGATCCTTGGCCATAACTAAAATCAGGCTATAGCCAACCTCGCTTGAACTAGCATGTACCGGCTTAGCCACAGTCTTGACAGAAGACCATGTTCTATATTACTCGAATAAATGCCTATAAACTTTTGGCCGTAACTCGCCATTAAATGATCACGGCCAATAAAAGAAATGAGGTCGATCAAGCGACAAAATTAAAAAACACACAAACACAAAAACAAACCATAAGAAGAGAAGTAGATGCAAAAAATGAAGCTGGCATTTCATACTTGAAACATTCTTTTACAAAGTCTCATGAAGACGCCACCAACTACACGACAAAAGTTAACAAAAAAGAGAAGAAAAGAAAAACTACTGGTCACCACCGTCAGGGCCTTCCGCACCTCCACCGTCCTGACTACCAACATCCTCGCTGCCTTGATTACCCCTACTTACACCGCCTACATCGTCAGGATAAGTGGTATCATACCAAACATCCTCTTCAAGACAGTCCACGATTCCATCATCTCCCTCTTCATTGCCCTCATGAGTAGCAGGATCATACCCGCAAGTAACTCGAGCTTCGCGGGCTTTAACACGAACATCGTCGAGAGCGACCTCAGTAATAGATCCCGCCTTATAAAAATCTCGATATACATCCAATTGAGCTTCGGCATGAATCCATTTCTCATACGATGCCCGAGGAACGTTGGGAAATTTTGAAGTATGGGAAGAAGAGGGATGTGCAAGCAGTTGAGCCTTCTCAGCTTCCAATGCGACCACTTGACCACGAAGGGAGGCGTTATCTTTCCCCTGCTCTCTGAACCTCCCCTCTAGTCGCTCCTCTATAGCTTTCGTCACGGACCGATCATTCTCTCGCTTAGTCCGTAGGGTGTTGTTCGCTAGCCCAAACACCTCCAATCTCCTCTTAGCGTCCATAAGGAGAGATTACGCCTTCTCGAGCTTGCTTTGTTTCTCAGCAGCTTCACCCATAAGGTCCTACAACTGAAGACGACAATCTTCTAATTGCCTATGCAGCTCAACTACTTGTGCTTGAAGATTGCTACACTGGGCTTCCACGCCCTTGATGATTTCAAGCTCCTCCTACTTACTTCGTAACGTACCTTCAAGGACACTGCACTTCTCGATGACTCTCACCAACTCGTCATCCTTCTCCTTCAATTCATCGCGAAGGGTCTACAAATTGTCGCCCTCACCAAACTACCTGCAAAACTCTCGGTACTTACCGCGGTACTTAAAATATTTGCGTTGTCACCTCGCAAATATTGCCCTATGCCTCTCCTCCCTTAGAGCACTCTCAATATCCAATATCATCGTCTACGATCAGAACAAGAAAAGAAATAAGTTAGAAACAAAAACAAGGATAAAGAAAAGAAAGAGAAAACAGAACGCCATAATCTCACTCTAAGGGTGAGACCAACAATACTCCTCGACAAAGTATCATCGTTCAACTCTTTCAGGGTCTTACCCTCTGGCTCGTAACAAAGGGGGCCAAAGTTGGGGACCACGTCCTCCGTGTTCTTTAACAGGTCGCGATCTATATGTATCGCGATGGTCCTTGTGGACCCTTCCAACCTTACCTCAATTTGGGTGAAACCTTTCTCCATCATTCGCAGGTCGCCGACATCAATATTCAATCCGGTCTCATAGCCTTCCTCAATAACACCTTTGCCCCTTTTAACGTTAGGCAAGGAAGTATCATCGGTTGGTTGTGATGTCGATGTCTCGTCTTCCCGTAATGTGTCTGAGACCACGGTGGTCGGCCTTTTTGTATCCATCATCACGGGGGAAGGTGCGTTGTCTTCGGCCTCCCCCAACCCTGGAATATCCGATACCAGTTCTCCCTCATCTCCAATGATAATAGTCATCGTCTCGCGTAGCGAAAGATTACCTCCCTCCACGTCGACGACGCGGGCGACCCCGTTATTAGTATTCACATGCCTCCTCTTATGGGGCATCAAGTCTTCCTCGCCGGTTGCCATATCCTCCTTGTCTTCATATATGAGATGGTATAATGAGGTGATCGAAGGAGGAGCAGATCGAGACATACCAACAGAAGGAGCCGAGGCACGAGTAGCGGTAGTAATAACCGAATGGGAAACCAGGGCACGAGTCGAAGAAGGAGCATAATCAGAGTCCTTGGAGTTCTTCCTCTTTCTGAACACGGGGGTGGGGGCTCTCGATCTCGTCGAAGACCTCCTAGCTGAAGTTAAGGAAAATACAGAAAATAGCAAAAATCAGCCGAAGAGAACCCAAAGAGAAGACTGATCAAGAAGCTGATAATGAAGATAACTTACCAGTCGGGGAAGGATGAGGGCCAAACCTTTTGATGAATCCCAGCCACTCGCGTATCCCCACAATGTGAGGAAGAAGCCGACCCACCCAGTCAAAAATATCATCGACCAAATGAAGATGTGTGTGTGTAGCTTCACAAAAACTAGGGGAAGGTTAGAGTCATGGAAAAACACGGTAAGAAATCAGATGGTCACAAATAAAGAAGTCACGGAATTACGAGTATGATTCAACATCGTCCCCCTGTGAGCTCGACCTCGGCCAACTCCGCGAATTTCGTAAACATCCTCAGGAGTTTGTAAACATACGATGCGAGCTGAGCTGGGCAAACACCGTAGTGGCGGAAGAACTCCTCTGCGAGCGGAAGGATAGGAAAAGTATAGCCAACATGGAAGAGGTAGGCATAGAAGTGCAGTACCTAGGGCGATGAAACTTCACCTCATCCCACCCAGCGGGGATCAACTCGACATGGTTAGGAATGCCATATTTAGCCCTGACATCTGTCAAATCGTCCTCTTTCATCAATGATTTGAAGGTTCCAGGGTCGACTTTGGGCAACTTCGAGAAGTCAGACCTAACATCGGGATTTTGTGGAACTATCTCCTCCACCATTGGGAAGCCTTTATCCTCGGCGGCGGTGGTAGAGAAGTTCCTCGCATGAGGAGGAAAAATCATCGATAAAGTAACCGCATCGCTCCCCTTGCTGGATTCAGGAGATGCGTTAGACATATTTCCAAAAAAAAAGAGGCGCAAAACATAGAAAAATTAGAAACGACGAGGATCGCTAGAACAGGAAAGAAAGCTGCACATCAATGGGGGAAAGAGGAGAATATAGGGTTTCGATACGGGAATTATGTAAACTTTGAAATCATATCCTCATACCTCTATTTATAATGATTCGAGCATCGAAACCGAAAAGTTGCCTCATCATTATCTGACACCGAATTTGAAGTGGCAGATCCAATCAGGAGTCACACGTAAAATGATGCAACGCCTCGGGAATGCGCGTCATAGTGTCACAAGATATCGTGACATCATCCTGAATCATGGGTAGTATGGTATCAAAAATTTGCGGCCCGCAAAGGGTAACGTTGGCCACTCCGCCTCAATCATTACGACTTACCAGCTCGCCAAATCATTTTGACCATAATGATTATAATCCGCTCATCAAGCCCGCCCAAGGCCGGTATCAATAAGTAGAGGGACTAACTGTATGGGTCAAAATCTGCCTTTAGGATATTCAGGTCAAAATAACACTACGTTAAGGATCCACAAATATCATTTAAAGACGGTCATGAAGTCACATTAGCCGAGGTCGAGGAGTCTAAGAAAGCCGTGGTCAAAATAGTGATGAGGACCAAGGTCGAGAAGTTGAGGAGAGTCACGGTCAAGTCATCAATGAGGATCATGGTCAAAGAGTCAAGGAGGGTCGTGGTCGAATATTGACGATAGAGCTGTAACGACTAGTTTTCAAAATGGAATCAGGAAGGGGAATATTCTAGTGAATAGTCCTTACATTTATACTATTTTGAAAAAGATTTATTCTTCACTCAATACAAGACTTTACTTTTTCATTAAGATTCTTGCCAGATCCGAGGAATCCTCGACTGATTGAGGATCTGTCATCCATCATTATATGGTGGAAGTTTCTTTTGTTCCACTTTTTGTTGCTTAAAGTATTCCCCTTAATTACATGACTGCCACCAGATTGTCATTTATTGAATATCTTACATATTGTTATTGTTCTTGGTAGTTATGAGGCATTTATTGCAAGGAATCATTATAGTTTTCATAAATGCTTTTTAACTACCTCTTTGATATCAATATTTGAGAAAGTTATTCTTAATTAAGATTAACCTATATTTAATTGGAATTAATTATTTGAACCTAGATTTACGTTTTTGGGTCAAACAACCATAATTTGTAATTTTGTACTACTAAAAGTCAAAATAATAATCTCATCGACTCCTAATTAAAAGTCTAGAAGAAAATTTCAGACATATGACATAATACCATGCCAGACACAGATGGCGACCTTAATTTAAAGATGTCAAATTCTCCAGCAATGAAGTTCATTAATTTGTCTGTAACGACCCGACTGGTCATTTCGAGAGTTGTAGTTCCGTTTCCCCATTTACTGCTCCATTTGTGCTTTATAGCTGTTATATGACTTATCGGATTAGTTGGTTCGGGTCCAGAGAGATTTCAGAATGAATTGAGACACTTAGTCTCATAATGGAAAGCTTAAGTTAGAAAAGTTGACCGGATATTGACTTATATGTAAACAACCTTGGATTTAAATTTTGATGGTTCCGTTAGCTCCGTTAGGTGATTTTGGGCTTAGCGGCGCATCCGTATTGTGATTTGGAGGTCCGTAGTAGAATTAGGCTTGAAATGGCAAAAGTTGGAATTGTGGAAAGTTTTACCGGGAGTGGACTTTTGATATTGGGGTCGAATTCCGATTCCGGAAGTTAGAGTAGGTTCGTGGTGTCATTTGTGACTTGTGTGCAAAATTTGAGGTCAATCAGACTAGATTTGTTAAGTTTTGACGTCGTTTGTAGAATTTGAAAATTTCAATGTTCATTAGGCTTGAATCTATGTGCAATTCGTGTTTTTGATGTTGTTTGAGGTTATTTGAGAGTTCGGCTAAGTTCATATCATATTTTGGAACTTGATGATATGTTTGGTTGAGGTCCCAGGGACCTCGGGTGTGTTTCGGATGGTTAGCGGATCATTTTTGGGACTTGGCTTGATGGCTGAAGACTGCTGGTGCAATTGTTCTGGTTTCCTCTTACGCGTTCGCGAGAGTGGTCTCGCGTTCGCGAAGGGCATCTGGTATCTGAGGAAGATTTGTCCTTCGCGATCGCGAAGAATAGGATGCGTTCATGAAGGTTTGGACTGAGAATGCATCGCGAACGCGAGATGGGGGATGCGTTCGCGAAGAAGAAAAGAGGCAGCTGGGGACCCCGTGTTAATGATCTACGCGTTCGCAGGGGTGAGGCCGCGTTCGCGATTGAGTGGTTAGTGAAGGTTCGCGTTCGTGAGTGGTGGATCACGTTCGTGTAGAAGGGATTTTTTGTCAGAGGCATCTTGTGCTTCGCGAACGCGAGGGTGCTTCCTCGTTCGCGAAGGAGGCATACCTGGGCAGAATAAAAGATTCAAAATCGAGGGTTTCAAGTTCATATCACAAAATTGATTTGGGAGCTTGGTAGAAGGTAAATTTTGGAGGGATTTTCACGTGGGTGTTTGGGGTAAGTAATTTCTATCTAGTTTTGGTTAATTTCCATGATTATGCCTTTAATTCTACCATTAAAGTTGTGATTTGGCGTGGAAAATTGGGGAAAATAACGAAGATTTCTTGGGCTAGATTTGTGAGGTTTTGAATGGGATTTTGTGATCGGATTTGAGTAAGTTTGGTATAGTTAGACTCGTGAGTGAATAGGCTTTCGGATTTTGTGACTTTTGTCGGATTTTAAGACATGGGCCCGGGCCGGCTTTTGACCAATTTCGGATTTTGGCTTATAACTTCGTATTTTTCTTGTGAAATTGACTTCTTTAGTCTGTATTGATTGTATTGTACTGCTTGTGGCTAGATTCGGGACGTTTGGAGGCCGATTCGCGAGGCAAAGGCATATTGGAGTAGGCTTTTGCTCGGATTGAGGTAAGTAACAATTTTAAATATGGCCCTGAGGGTATGAAACCCCGGATTTTGGTGTTATATGATTGTTTTGGAGGTGACGCACATGCTAGGCGATGGGCCTGTGGGCATGTACCGTGGGAATTGTGACTTGGTCCATTCCGTGAAACTGAAAAGTTGAATGAACTTGTTGTTAGCTATATGCTCTTAATGTGTTATAGAAATTTGACTGTGAATCATGTTAAAGACCATATTTAGGCTATGTGTTGGTACTGTTGGGACCCACAAATGCCGTGTTACATGTTGAATTACCTGCTAAATGCTGTTTGTACTCAGTCTCCATTTTTATTTGCATATCATATCTCAGTCTCTATTATTCATGTTGATTTATCATATTATTGCTGTTTGGGCTGATTTTCCTGATTTCTGAGAGCCCGAAAGACTGGAGAGATTGCTGACTGAGTGAGGCCAAGGGCCTGATTGTGAGGATATTTATGGGATCGGGGTGCACGTCCTAACATATTTTTATTGATTTATGCCATGATTTGGCTTGATATAGCGCTTGGGCTGAAGGAGCCCCTCCGGAGTCTGTACACCCCCCAGTGAGCGTAGGTACCTACTGAGTGCGAGTGTCGAGTGCCGAGTGTCGAGTGCCGAGTGACTGTGAGGAATGAGTGGCTGTAAGGAATGAGTGATTGTGAGGTTAGAGTGAATTGGAGGACTGAGTGATTGTTGCCCTGAGAGGCTGTATATGATTTCATTGTTGTTGCACATAGTTGCAATATATCACTGATTTTGGAAACCTTCTGAAGGATACTTTTATCTGGTCTTTACTTGAATTTGGCACGAATAAACTGATTTGACTTAATTTGCCAGATTTGAAAGCATGTCTTCTTTTCTTGTTGAGACTACTGAAAATGAATTATAACCGTGTAGCTCGCCGCTATCTTTCAGTTCCTTATTTATTATTGTTACTTACTGAGTTGGTTGTACCTACGCTACACCCTGCACTTCGTGTGCATATCCAAGAGTTTTTGGACGCGGAGAGTGTTGATATTTCGCGTAGCTGATCGTTGGAGATATCGAGGTTGTTGCCTAGCGTTCGCAGTCCTTGTTTCTCCTTCCTTATCCTTTCTTTCATTGTATCTGGATCCAAACTATTACAATCGTTTCATTTCTTAACTTAATATGTATAGAGGCTCATGGCTTAGTGACACCCCGAGATTGGGATCTATTTCGCACTTGTGTTTTGGGTTTTACCCCCTGTTTATGAAAACTTTGCCTATTTCAAATGTCTTGATTTACTTTTCTGTTATATATTGGAAGTAGTTTGGAAATGACGGCTTGCCTAGTACCATCGATAGGTGCCATCATGACAGGTTAGGATTTGGGTCATGACAAGTTGGTATTAGAGCCTAGGTTACATAGGTCTCACGAGTCATGAGCAGGTTTAGTAGAGTCTTGCGGATCGGTACAGAAACATCTGTACTTATCTTCGAGAGGCTGCCAAACCCTTAGGAAATTCCATATTCTTAAATACTTGCCGTGCGAATCTTTTAACTCCGATAACTAAACTTCTGTTGTTCTATTCTCTCACAGATGGTGATGACACGTACTACGGGACAGGATGGGTAACCACCAGTACAACCAGTCAGGGCCGCGAGAGGCCGAGGTTGCCTTAGGGGCAGAGGTGCAGCTCGCACAGCAGCTAGGGCAACACCTGCAGATCCACCAGTTGCCCCAGTTCAGGAGCAGGCTCTAGTTGTGGATGAGCCTGTGGGACCAGCTCAGGCACCACCCGTGCCCATCGTGATTCCAGGCCTTCAGGAGGCCTTGGCACGGATTCTGATCATGTGCACCAGTCTTGCTCAAGCGGTCTCTGTTCCGGCCGCAACAACCACTTCTCAGGCCGGGGGAGGTGCTAAAACTCCCGCCGCCCGCACACCAGAGCAGGTGGTACAGGGACTCCAGACACCAGGGGTACTACCAGCCCAGCATGTTGCAGCCGTTCAGGACTATGTGGTTCTTGTCATGCCTGATGATGAGCAGCGTAGATTGGAGAGGTTTGGGAGACTCAGCCTCCATCTTTCAGTGGTACAGAGGGAGAGGATGCACATGGATTCTTGGATAAGTGTTAGAGGATACTCCATACAGCAGGTATTCTAGAGATCAATGGGGTCTCGTTCACTACTTTTCAGTTCTCTGGGGTTACCTTCAGTTCGTGGGAGGCTTATGAGAGGCATAGGCCGGTCGGCATAGCACCCCTTACATGGCAGTAGTTCTCCGTTCTTTTCCTG
The DNA here is from genome assembly GCF_000715075.1 of Nicotiana tabacum. Taxonomy (NCBI): domain Eukaryota; kingdom Viridiplantae; phylum Streptophyta; class Magnoliopsida; order Solanales; family Solanaceae; genus Nicotiana; species Nicotiana tabacum. The sequence continues at coordinate 108,500,629 of NC_134088.1, read as the reverse complement.
GAGAAGTTCGTGCCTCAGTCCCGCAGAGAGGAACTGTGTAGGTAGTTCGAGCAGCTTCGTCAGGGTGATATGTCTGTGATGCAGTACGAGATGAGGTTTTCTGAGTTGGCCCGTCATGCAGTTTGGTTGGTTCCCATATATAGGGAGAGGATTAGGAGGTTCATTGATGGCCTCACATTTCAGCTGCGATTGCTTATGACTAGAGAGAGGGTGTCTGGTGCTACTTTTGATGAGGTTGTCGACATTGCTCGTCAGATAGAGATGGTCCGCAGCCAGGAGTGGGTTGTGAGGGATGGCCAAGAGGCCTCGTGGATAGGGTGGATTCAGCGGTGTTCCTTATGCGGGTCAGTTCTACCACGACAGGGGTCGTTCTTACAGGCATGCTCATATGGCTTGCCCTGTTTACCGTGGTGCATCATCTGGCCATGGTTCACACAGTTATCAGCAGGGTCACTCATCTCTCAGTGCCCTTCTAGCTCAGAGTTTGTCCCATGCTCTATCGAGTCAGGGCTCGTCTATGCCAGGTCCTTTTACCAGTTATCCTGGTGCTCGAGGCTCCCTTCAGTCCCCATCACCCGTACTAGGGAGTTGTTTTGAGTGCAGGGACTTTGGGTATGTGTGGAGGAAGTGTCCTCATCGTCAAGGAGGTCCAGCGTAACAGAAGATTTAGGCTGCATCTTCTGCGCCAGTTGCCATACCACCCGCTCAGCCAGCTCGGGGTGGGCCCCAGTTAGCTAGAGGTCGCCCTAGAGGGGGAGGCCAATCAGGTAGCGGTCAGGCTCGATGCTCTTCCCGCCAGACCAGATGCCATTGCTTCTAATGCAGTGGTCACATGTATTGTCTCAATCTTCCACAAGGATGCCTCTTTATTATTTCACCCTAGTTCTACTTATTCATACGTGTCCTCGTATTTTGCTCATTATCTGGATATGCACCGTGAGTCTCTAGTTTTACCTGTTCATGTGTCTACGCCGGTGGGCGATACTATTATTGTGGACCATGTATATCGGTCATGCGTGGTGACTATTGGGAATCTAGAGACTAAAGTGGTTCTCTTGTTTCTTAGTATGGCCGATTTTGATGTAATTTTGGGTATGGATTGGTTGTCTCAATGTCATGCGATTATAGATTGTCACGCGAAGACCGTGACATTGGTGATGCCGGGGTTGCCGAGGGTTGAGTGAAGCGGCTTTATAGACTATGTTCCCAGTAGAGCAATTTCATACTTGAAGGCTCTTCTGATGGTTAAGAAGGGTTGTCTATCTTATTTGGCCTTTGTGAGGGATGTTAGTATAGAAGCCCCTACTATTAATTCTATTCCGGTGGTGCGAGATTCCAGATGTGTTTCCTGTAGACCTGCCGGGCATGCCGTATGATAGGGATATTGACTTCGGTATTGATTTGGTACTTGGCACTCAGCCCATTTCTATTCCACCGTATCGTATGGCACCAGCAGAGTTGAAGGAATTTAAGGAGCAGCTTCAGGAACTCCTTGATAAGGGGTTTATTCGGCCTAGCGTGTCACCTTGTGGTGCACCAGTTCTATTTGTGAAGAAGAAGGATGGTACTATGAGAATGTGCGTTGATTACATGCAGTTGAACAAGGCCACAATCAAGAACAAGTATCCTTTGCCGCGCATTGATGATCTATTTGACCAGCTTCAGGAGGCGAGGTGGTTCTCCAAGATTGATTTGCAGTCATGATATCACCAGTTGAAGATTTGGGACTTAGATATTCTTAAGACAACTTTCAGGACACGATATGGCCATTATGAGTTCCTTGTGATGTCTTTTGGGCTGACCAACACCCCAACAATGTTCATGCATCTGATGAACAATGTGTTTCAGCCTTATCTTGACTCATTCGTTATTGTATTCATTGATGATATCCCGGTGTACTCTCGTAGCCAGGAGGAGAATGCCCAGCATCTGAGGATCGTGTTGCAGCGGTTGAGGGAGGAGAAACTTTATGAAAAGTTCTCCGAGTGTGAGTTTTGGCTCAGTTCAGTGGCGTTCTTGGGGCACGTGGTGTCCAGTGAGGGTATTCAGGTGGATCCGAAGAAGATAGAGGCAGTTCAGAGTTGGCCCATACCGTCCTCAGCCACTAAGATTTAGAGTTTTCTTGGCTTGGCCGATTATTCTCGTCGCTTTGTGGAGGGTTTCTCGTCTATTGCATCGACCTTGACCAAATTGACCCAAAAGGGTGCTCTTTTCAGGTGGTCGGATGAGTGTGAGGAGAGCTTTCAGAAGCTCAAGACCGCCTTGACCACAGTCCCCGTTCTAGTTTTGCCGTCAGCTTCAGGCTCTTATACAGTGTATTGTGATGCTTCTCGGATCGGCATTGGTTGTGTGTTGATGCATGAGGGTAGAGTGATTGCTTATGCTTCGCGCCAGTTGAAACCTCATGAGAAGAACTACCCTGTTCATGATTTGGAGCTACCTGCCATCGTTCATGCATTGAAAATTTGGAGGCATTATCTTTGCGGTGTGTCTTGCGAGGTGTTTACGGATCATCGGAGCCTCCAACACTTGTTCAAACAGAAGGATCTCAATCTGAGGCAGCGAAGATGGTTGGAGCTGATAAAGGACTATGACATCACTATTCTGTATCATCGAGGGTAGGCCAATATGGTGGCCGATGCCTTGAGTAGGAAGGCAGTGAGTATGAGTAGTCTTGATTTTATTCCCGTTGGTGAGAGAGAGACCTATTGCAGTTAATGTTCAGACTTTGGCCAACCGGTTCGTGAGATTGGATATTTTGGAGCCCAGTCGGGTTCTCGCTTGCGTGGTTTCTCAGTCTTCCTTATTTGATTGCATCAGAGAGCGCCAGTATGATGATCCTCATTTGCTTGTCCTCAAGGACATGGTTCAACACGGTTATGCCAGAGATGTGACTATTTGGGATGATGGGGGTAATAAGGATGCATGGTCAGATTTGTGTGCCTAATGTGGATGGGCTATGTGAGTTGATTCTTGAGGAGGCCCACAGTTTTGCGATATTCCATTCATCCGGGTGCCACGAAGATGTATCAAGACTTGAGGCAACACTATTGGTGGAGGAGGATGAAGAAAGACATAGTGGGGTTTGTAGCTTGGTGCCTTAACTGTCAGCAGGTAAAATATGAGTATCGAAGACCGGGTGGCTTGCTTCATAGGATAGAGATTCCAGAGTGGAAGTGGGAACAGATCACCATGGATTTCATAGTTGGGCTTCCAAGGACTTCGAGGAAGTTCGATATTATTTGGGTGATTGTGGATCGGCTGACCAAGTCCGCGCACTTCATTCCAGTGGGTACCACTTATTCCTCAGAGCGGCTGGCTGAGATTTACATCCGAGAGATTATCCGCCTTCACGGTGTGCCGGTTTCCATCATTTCAGATAGAGGCACGCAGTTTACATCACAATTTTGGAGAGCCGTGAAGCGAGAGTTAGGCACTCAGGCAGAGTTGAGTACATCATTTCACCCTCAGACGGACGGGCAGTCCGAGCACACTATTCAGATATTAGAGGATATGCTACGTGCGTATGTCATTGATTTTGGGGGTTCGTGGGACCAGTTTATGCCACTCGCGGAGTTTGCTTACAATAACAATTATCAGTCGAGCATCCAGATGGCCCCGTATGAGGCTTTGTATGGGAGGCGGTGTAGATCTCCGGTGGGTTAGTTTGAGCTCGGTGAGGCTAGGCTGTTGGGTACAAACTTGGATTAGGATGCATTGGACAAGGTTAAATTGATTCAGGAGCGGCTTCGCACGGCGCAGTTTAGACAGAAGAGCTATGCTAATATAAAGGTCCATGATGTGTCTTACATGGTTGGGGAGAAGGTTCTACTAAAGGTTTCACCCATGAAGGATGTTATGCGGTTCGGGAAGAAGGGCAAGTTGAGCCCTCAGTTCATTGGGCCGTTTGAGGTACTTCAGAGGATTGGGGAGGTGGCTTACAGGCTTGCCTTGCCACCTAGCTTGTCGAGTGTGCATCCAGTATTTCATGTTTCTATGCTCCGAAAGTATGTTGGCGACCCATCTCATGTTTTGGATTTCAGCGCGGTTCAGTTGGATGGTGATTTGACTTATGATGTGGAGCCGGTGGCTATTCTTGGTTGGCAGGTTTGAAAGTTGAGGTCAAAGGATATAGCTTCAGTGAAGGTGCAGTTGAGAGGTCAGCCCGTTGAGGAGGCTACTTGGGAGACCGAGCGGGAGATGCAGAGCAGATATCCACACCTATTTGAGACTCCAGGTATGTTTCTAGACCCGTTCGAGGACGAACGTTTGTTTAAGAGGGGGAGGATGTAATGACCAGATCTGTCCTTTCGAGAGTTGTAGCCCTGTTTCCCTATTTACTGCTCCATTTGTACTTTATAGCTGTTATATGACTTATCGGGTTAGTTGGTTCGGGTCTGGAGAGATTTCAGAATGAATTGAGATACTTAGTCTCATAATGGAAAGCTTAAGTTAAACAAATTGACCAGATGTTGACTTATGTGTAAACGACCTTGGATTTGAATTTTGATAGTTCCGTTAGCTCCGTTAGGTGATTTTGGACTTAGGGGCACGTCCGGATTGTGATTTAGAGGTCTGTAGTAGAATTAGGCTTAAAATGGCAAAAGTTGTAATTGTGAAAAATTTGACTGGGAGTGGACTTTTTGATATCGGGGTCGGATTCCGATTCTGAAAGTTGGAGTAGGTTCGTGGTATTATTTGTGACTTGTGTGCAACATTTGAGGTCAATCGGACTAGATTTGATAGGTTTAACGTCGTTTGTAGAATTTGAAAATTTCAAAGTTCATTAGGCTTGAATCCATGTGCAATTCATGTTTTTGATGTTGTTTGAGGTGATTTGAGGGTTCGACTAAGTTTGTATCGTATTTTAGGACTTGATGGTATATTTGGTTGAGGTCCCGGGGGCCTCGGGTAAGTTTCGGATGGTTGGCAGATCATTTTTGGGACTTGGCTTGATGGCTGAAGACTGTTGGTGTAATTGTTCTGGTTTCCTCTTACGCGTTCGTGAGAGTGGTCTTGCGTTTGCGAAGGGCATCTGGTAGTTGAGGAAGATTTGTCCTTCACGTTCGTGAAGAAGAGGACACGTTCGCGAAGGTTTGGACTGAGAGTGCATTGCGAACGCGAGATGGGGGACGCGTTCGCGAAGAAGAAAATAGGTAGCTGGGGACACCGTGCTATTAGTCTACGCATTTGCGGGGGGTGAGGCCGCGTTCGCGATGAGAGGGTTCAGTGAAGGTTCGCGTTTGTGAGTAGTGGATCGCGTTCGCATAGAAGGGATTTTTGGTCAGAGGCATCTTGTGCTTCACGAACGCGAGGGTGCTTCCGCGTTCGTGAAGGAGGCATACCTAGGCAGAATAAAAGATTCAAAATCGAGGGTTTCGAGTTCATATCACAAAATTGATTTGGGAGCTCGGTAGAAGGTGATATTTGGAGGGATTTTCACGTGGGTGTTTGGGGTAAGTTATTTCTATCTAGTTTGGGTTAATTTTCATGATTATACCTTTAATTCTACCATTAAATTTGTGGTTTGGGGTGGAAAATTGGGGAAAATAAGGAAGAATTCTTGGGCTAGATTTGTGAGGTTTTGAATGAGATTTTGTGATCGGATTTGAGTAAGTTTGGTATAGTTAGACTCGTGAGTGAATAGGCTTTCGGATTTTGTGACTTTTGTCGGATTTCGAGACGTGGGCCCGGGGCCGGCTTTTGACCAATTTCGGATTTTGGCTTATAACTTTGTATTTTTCTTATGAAATTGATTCCTTTAGTCCGTATTGATTGTATTGTACTGCTTGTGGCTTGATTCGGAACTTTTGGAGGCCGATTCGCGAGGTAAAGGCATATTGGAGTAGGGTTTTGCTCGGATTGAGGTAAGTAACAATTTTAAATCTGGTCCTGAGGGTATGAAACCCCGGATTTTGGTGTTATATGATTGTTTTGGAGGTGACGCACTTGCTAGGCGATGGGCGTGTGGGCATGCACCGCGGGAATTGTGACTTGGCCCATTCCGTGAAACTGAGAAGTTGAATGAACTTGTTGTTAGCTATATGCTCTTCATGTGTTATGGAAATTTGACTGTGAATCATGTTAGAGACCATATTTAGGCTATGTGTTGGTATTGTTAGGACACACAGAGGCCGTGTTACATGTTGAATTACCTTCTAAATGCTATTTGTACTCAGTCTCAGTTTTTATTCGCATATCATATCTCAGTCTCTATTATTCATGTTGATTTATCATATTATTGTTGTTTGGGCTGATTTTCCTAATTTCTGAGATCCCGAAAGACTGGAGAGATTGCTGGCTGAGTGAGGCCGAGGGCCTAATTGTGAGGATATTTATGGGATCGGGGTGTACACCGCAACATGTTTTCATTGATTTATGCCATGATTTGGCTTGATATAGCGCTTGGGCTGAAGGAGCCACTTCGGAGTCTGTACATACCCCAGTGAGCACAGGTACCTACCGAGTGCGAGTGCCGAGTGCTGAGTGACTGTGAGGAATGAGTGGCTGTGTTTCACGACCCAATTTCTCCCTTCGTGAACCGTCGTGACGGCACCTAGTCTCTACGACTAGGTAAGCCTAACACTTTGCGGAAATGAAACAAAAACACGAACATTAACTACTAACAGTAATAAATATCTAATAAGCAACTGAATGCCACTCGGCATATACAATTATCACCTCTGAAAATGTACAAAAAAAAACCCAAAACCCGGAATACCGTAAGTCACAAGCTACTAAAAAGTATTAACCGTTCTATACATCATTTCTATAGAAAGAAGGAAAAATGAACATAGGGGGATAGAGGGGGACTCCGAGGATCTGCGGGCGCGAGCAGATATACCTTGAAATCTCCAATAAGCAGCAGCGACTGCAACTAGTGATGAGGCTGGTAAGATGAACCTGGATCTGCACACGAAAAACATGTGCATGAAAGGGCATGAGTACACCACAACGGTACCCAGTAAGTGCCAAGCCTAACCTCGGTCGAGTAGTGACGAGATCAGGTCAGGGCCCTACTGGTATAAATATAATGAAATAAGACAGAATGAAATATCACAGTAAAAATAATACGGAAATCTAACAGGAATAGAATCAATGAAAGACAATAGCTCAGAACACAGTGATAACAATAGGGGATCTCCCGACATACCGTCTCGTAGTCCCAAACCTAAATGTGCAGGCGGAATCTCCCGAAATACCGTTCCGTAGTCCCAAAATAAATATGCAGAATATGGGGATCTCCTGGAATACCATTCCGTAGTCTCAAAGTAAATATGCAGAACAAGGGGATCTCTCGGAATACCGTTCCGTACTCCCAAAGTAAATATGCAGTACATGGGGATCTCTCGGAATACCGTTCCATAGTCCCAAAATAAATATACAGCACAACCCACCGAAATAACAGTTAAAGCAAGAAATCCTACAGTTTAGACTAAGTTCAAGTCAAGGAAAGCAGGAAATTTCACTAAACATACTGCACAGAGTTCAAATAGGCCGTTAAACGAGTAGGCATGCTATTCTAGTCTAAACAGGATATATACATATGCTAGTGTGTTTCAATTAAGGAGAAAACAAGTTATGACTTAGTGAAAAATGAAATTTTCCAACAAATAGCCCATGTACGTACTCGTCACCTCACGTACACGGTGCTCACATATCAAACAATACCAAATCCTAAGGGGAGTTCCCCCACACAAGATTAGGCAAGCCACTTACCTCGAACCAAGCTCAAATCAATCCGTCACAATGCTCTTTCCACGAATATCCGACTCCGAATGGCTCAAATCTAGCCAAAACCAATTACATAACATAAATATAGCTACAAGAAACTAATCTATCTAACGAAATCAAAGCTAAGGCAAGAAATTAGAAAAATACCCAAAAAGCCTCCCCGGGCCCACATCTCGGAATCGGGTAAAAGTCACAAAATACGAACACCCATTCACTCACGAGTCTAACCATACCAAATTCACTCAAATCCGATACCAAAATCTTGATCAAAATCCCAAAATTTAGTTTAAGAACTTTTCTCAATCTTTTCCAAGTTTTCACCCCAAATCCGAAATTAAATGATAAAATAAATGATAGATTAGTGGGTTATAACCATAAAGGAGTTGGAAATCATTACCCAATGACTCCCTCTGAATATCTCTCGAAATTTCGTCATCTACCGAGCTCCCAATTCAATTTTGTGATATGAGCTCAAAACCCTCGTTTTTGAACTATAAATTCTGCCCAAGTATGCCCTTTTTCGCGAACGCGGTCAAAGCCTTGCATTCGCAAAGCACAAGCTGCTTCAGACCTAAAATATACTCATCGCAAACGTGATAAACTCATCCCGAACGCGAAGCTCAACTAGCCTGACCTTACGCGAACGGGGGACACTCATCGCGAACGCGTAGGCTATCATGCCTGGAACCCATCTGACCGTTGACTCTACGCGAACGCGAGGTCCTTATTGAGAACACGTAGCCTTAGTGTTCCATACCTTCGCGAACGCGGGAACGGCGTCGCGAACGTGAAGAATAACCTCAGCTTCCTTTCCCAGATGCTCTATACCCTGCATATCGTGTGCTCACGCTATACCCCGCACTTCGTGTGCAGATCTAGGAGTTTTTGGACGTGGAGAGTGTTGATATTTCACGTAGCTGACCGTTAGAGATATCGAGGTAGCTGCCTGGTATTCGCAGTCCTTGTTTCTCCTTCCTTATCCTTTCTTTCATTGTATCTGGATCCTAACTGTTACAGTCGTTTAATTTCTAGACTGACTATGTATAGAGGCTCATATCTTAGTGACACCCCGATATTGGGAGCTATTTCCACACTTGTGTTTTGGGTTTTACCCCTATTTATGAAAACCTTTCCTATTTCAAATGTCTTGATTTACTTTTCTGTTAAATATTGGAAGTATTTTCGAAATGACGGCTTGCCTAGTACCATCAATAGGCGCCATCACGACAGGTTAGGATTTGGGTCGTGACATTGTTTCCCCCGCATAATTTGAACTAAAACAGTTTTGCAGAAATTCTTTAGATGAAGTGGTAGAGTCAGAAGTTTGACTAAGGAAGTTCAACACCTACTATATATACGTAAGAAATTTTTTGAACTTGTATATACAGTGAAATTCTGACCTTTGTATATTATTTCATGTGCTCGTTGTTTTGGTGTGATCGGTAACATACACAAATCTAACCCCATAACTGTTTTTGTATATTGAAAGAAATAAAAGACTTAAGCGAGGATGAGCTAGGATTTACAAGAGGTCATATAAATGAAAACATGACCTCTTGGATTCAAATCCCATGTTGTACCATGTTAATAAAATCTAACATTTTTTATGCATTTAAGGGTGTGACTTAGCTTAGTGGTTAATAAAGTGAGTAAAAATATATGAACAAATTAATTCGAACACCATTACTATTGAAAAAAAAAACAGATGACCCTCTTTAACTACAGTATCGAACAATATTATCGCCTGAAAAAATTAAATTACCCATACATGTTTCAAAAATAATAACCAAAAAAGTTCACAAATAGGTGCCCAACCTCTTCCCAACATTAAAAAATTTATAGAGAATGCTGCACTTGTACCTCAACGGTGTATAATGAGTTGCATTCTAAATGATCCTGAGTTACTCCAACCGTCGTCTTATGTTTTTGAATTGAATATTCAAATTCTTTCATAAATATATTGTTTGCAATAAATTTTTGCAGAAAAATAAAACTGCAATCACAAACAACTATAAAGAAAAAATAATTTTATTGATAAACATTGCGGGTTACAACTCTGTTTATCTCTTGGTTCTTCCTTCCATTTTATTATCCGCAATTCGAGGGCCTTAGCGGCGTATTTCTCGAACGTATGATGATATGCATCTTCTTGATGTATTTGATGATTAATAAGCATGTAGAAATATTCCATTTGGATCTTGAATATTATTAGAACATTGAGTAAGTCATATTTGATATATCTATGATCTCTTAATGAATATTCCAAGAGTTTTATGGAATTTCGGAGATCACATATTTGATCTCTTTATGAATATTTTGAGAGTTCATGGAATTGCTGAGATGGTTTTTGAAGGATATATGTAGCCTTATTTATAGGCATGAATTAAGGTTTGGGTTGGGTGGAGTAGCTACCAAGTAATCCTAATGGGCTTATCTTGTAGAGGCCCTAGTCCAAATTATTTTAGAGGATTTTTCAGAAACCACCATTGTTTAGTCGTTATTAACTTCCTATAGCTACCATATACACAATTACTTTCTATAGCTACTATTTAGTTGTTATGCGACTGTATCCGCTGTATTCATGAATACAGTAGCGAAATTCGCCTAAAATATAGGGAGTCCAGCTGTGCGATTGTATTCGTTATATTCGTGCTACTGTATTCATGAATACAGTGGTGGAATTCGCCTAAAAAATAAGGGAATCCAGCTGTTTAATAATGAAAAGAGGATCAATTAGCGTGTATCACTCCTAATTTAACTCAACAAAATCAATTCTACATAATTTTCGCTGCTACTGTACTGTATTCCACGTATTCGCGCGACTGTATTTATAAATACAGTGATTCTATTCAGTTGGATTGTATACATTGTATTCAATTCCCAAATATTCATTATTCACTATTGTACATTGTATCCAATTCACCGTATTCAATTTGACTGTATTCAAATAACAAAAAATCACAAAACACAATGATATTTAGCTGTATTAAAAAAAATACAGACCTTCGGAATACATAAATATATTTAAAAATACAATATATTTGAGTGTATTTGTACATAATACAATATATTTGTATCGTTGTATGTGACTAAATAGCAAAGAAGAGAAGAAAGTTTGTCGGAGATGGCGTTTTCCGGCCAAGTAAAATATTGTATAAAAACCTAAAAATGGAGACGAATAAAAATCCGGCCCTCAAATGTTCTCCGGCGTAGCCATGGCCAGATCTGTTCGCCTAAACAATAGTGGTTTTTAAGAATTCCTCTAAGAATATTTTATTTCTTCCACTGTACTTTGCCATTGACACAGAACAAGAGACAATGGCAACATCATCTGCTTCGTTCTCCACCTTCTCTTCCCTCTCTCTACACACAACCCCTTCTCGCTTTTCTCCCTTTCAATCCCAATCATTCTTCCTCCCTAAATCCATCCACCCAAATCTGTTCGAAGAGAGAGAAGGAAGAGAGAGAGAAAAAATATAATTGGCGTATTTCATGCCTTAATGGTAGGTATGAATAAATACTTATTTTGCTATAAAATAGAAAATGTAGCTATAAATAATAATATTTTAAAATTATTTTAATTTATAATAAATAGGGTGTAATAGTTTGTTATAGAAGGTAAGATTCTATTATTTATGCACTAATTTGACAAATTTTCAATGCCTACACATATGATAAAAATAGCCGCTCCAAGTTAAAAAGAAACAAAAACAACAATGTCACAAATAAGAGAATGCAAATTGCAAATTGGCCTAATGCTTTATTTGAATTACTAGCTTTAGTGTACGTACGTTGCACGTGCGGTTAGCGTTAATCAGTAAAATATGTGTATATGAAGAACATGTAAATCAAGTTATCAAATGCTAAATTTTAAAAATGTCTACACTAAGTTAATATTTTAAAATAAGTAACTTTGTATAGAGAAAAATATAGGGAGTTGTCATTTATTTGAACGAATACCAGAAAGAAAATTAATTAATGGCAACTAACTTAGAATATATTTGTCTTCTAATGTTTCAATCTTATTGTTTTTAACGTTTGCATTTTTAACAGTTTGACTCTTACTACTATATTATAATCTATTTTATTATAAATTTCGAAAAGAATGACTTGGATTTTTCGTAAATTAGTTAACTCAAAGACATATTTGGTTAATTAGGATTGTTCTTAACGTCAAAGAGATTTTTTTTGTTGTTGATTCAAATCTTTATAATTGCTCATCCCAAGTTTTAAATTTTTAATTGTAATTATAATTTTTATCCAATAAGAATTTTACGTTCAATATAATAAAAAAGTCGTTCAGGGTACGCCCATCGCGTGCGTATCCTATCTCAATGAGTGTTTGAGTTATGAAATAAAATTATAAGTGTCACGACCCAAAATCCACTAAAGGTCGTGATGGCGCCTAACATCGCCGTTAGGCAAGCCAACAGTGATTGATCAACTAGTTTACTCATTTTGTTACTTTAAAATCGTAATTTCCATTAATTAAATAGTATAAAATAGAATTTACAGGGTGAAATGATAATATTTACATGAACTACAAACAACCAGTAAGAACCCCCAAAATTCGGTGTCACGAGTGCATGAGCATTAACTAGAAAATATAAAAAATACAACATATGTCTGGAATACAAGTTAGATAGGAGAATATAAATAACTCTAATGGAGACTCTGTATACCGCGGATCGTAATATGGAATACAGTTTACTGTAAAGTCCCCGCAAATGCCGCGCCTCTACGCCGAGAGGACCACCAGAAACTTATATATATATATATATATATACCTGCGCAATAAATGCAGCAAGTATAGAATGAGTACGTAAATCAACGTGTACCCAGTAAGTATCTAGCATAACCCTAGAGAAGTAGTGACGAGAGGTCGACATCGACACTACTAGTGGTCTAATAAGACATGTACAATAAGAAGTAAATAAATATGGGGCAGAACAGATAAACGGTATGAACAAATATAAATACGAGGTACAATCCTCCTCTGAACGGTAAACTCAAGCTCTCACTAAGCAGTCACCTCCTCAATCAGAGTATATATATAATGGACCTCACCAGATGGGTCGTCACAGTTCAAATCAAGAAAACTCACAGATACACTAGCTATTTATCAAATTTTACGCATGATTTCATAAGAGTATTTTATAGAAATGCCGAGGCGTACGGCCCGACCCCTTCATAATATGTGCACTGCCGAGGGTCGAACGACACGAACCATAGATACATCTATTACCTTGACGAGGCGAAAGACCCGCTCCCATGAGAGTGTGATACATAATCCTGCCGATGCGAACGACCCGATCCCATCATAATATGCGCATTGCCGAGGGTCGAACGATACGAACCATAGATGTATCTATTATACTGCCGAAGCAAACGGCCCGATCCCATTAGAATAAGAAGCTTTAACAGGTCCTTGACCCCATTCACGAATAAACGTGCGAGTTATGAACTTTAAGGAAGCTTTTCGATGAAAACGCACAACACATGAGAAATTCGTAAGGAGAATACAATTATTCCGCAGCTAATCATGAAGCCCATTGAATCTCTACAATAGCAAGTCTATCACTCTGTAAAAGTCTAGTATCAAGTTGTAACGTAAAATAAAGGAATTTAATATGCAAGAGACAACTCAAATAGTATAGTTATAGCATGGGGGAACCTAAGTCTACCCGAACATAACATGAATCTAGCTACGTACGAACTCTCGTCACCTCGTGCATACGTAGCCCCCGCAATAAGTAGCACATATCAAATACATCACCTTAGGAGTAGCTTCCTCCTCATAGAGTTAGACAAGAGACTTACTTTGCTCCGAAATTCCATAACCGGCTCCAATGCCACTCAAACACCTCAAACCGATTCCCGTCTCTCCAAAAGTAGTCAAGCAATGTGAGAACCAATAAAAATGTACTCTAATACTCATGACAAATCAATTCATAACAATTCCCAATCTCGCTCGAAAAGTCAATAAAATTCACCTTCGGGCCCACGTGCCCGGATTCCGAAAAGTTTCGAAGATAAACTTTACCCATAACACCACGAAATCAAATATATAATTTATTCCAATTTCTATGTCCAATTTTGTGGTCAAATTCCAAAATTACCAAATTCTAGGTTTTCAACCAAAATCCCACAATTTCTACTAATTTCCATGTTTAAATCCTTATAGAATCTATGTATTTAACTTACAATAGGCAGGAATAATTTACCTTGCTATAGATGATGAAAATCTCCCCTTGAAACTCTCCAAAAATCTCCCAAACCAAGAGAGAAATGAGTGAAATGTGCAAAACCCCGATTTTTAAACAATCTGCCCAGTCGACTTTCCGCACCTGCGGAACTCCTTGCGCGTCTGCGGCTCCGCTTCTGCGGATTCTTCCTCGCAGATGCAGCTTCCCCCAAGGTGCCAGCGTTTTCCGCTTCTGCGGCCATCCAACCGCAGATGCGCATCCGCTTCTGCGGAAATCCTCTATATATGAGTACTCCCCGGATCGAGCACCACTCCGCACCTGCGCACCCACGCACCCACGACCGCTCCTGCGGCTCCGCAAGTGCGCTACATCACCCGTACCTGCGATCATCCAGCCCCAGACCTCTTCCGCTTCTGTGCTTCTCCGCCCGCATCTGCCAGTCCGCAAGTGCGGTAAATTCCTCGAACCTGCGAATCCATCCAGCCTCACTCCCCACCGCTTCTGCGATACCTGGGCCGCTTCTGCGGTCACGCACCTGCGGCCATAACCTCGCAGGTGCGATCGCACTACAAGCCTTAAGCTTTAGCAGTTCCTCCAAGCCCAAATTCGATCCATTTTCGATCCAATCCACACCCGCCCCCGTCCAATCATACCAACATATCCCAAAATATGACACGAACTTAGTCGAGGCCACAAATCATGCCAAACAATATCGAAACTACGAATCGACGATCTAAATCCTTCTTTAAACTTTTAAACTTTCAAAATTCGACGAACGCGTCTGAACCATGCCAAAACATTCCGGAATGGCGCCAAACTTTGCGTACAAGTCACAAATCATGATACGAACCTATTCCAAGGCTCGGAACCTCAAACGGACATAGATAACACCAAAGTCCACTTCAAATCAAACTTAAGGAAATTCTTAAACTTTCAATATGTTAACTTTCCATAATAAGCGCCAAAATTCTCCCGGGCCACCCGATACTTAACCCGAACATACGCCCAAGTCCAAAATCATCATACGAACCTATTGGAACCTTCAAATCCCGATTTTGAGGTCCTTTACTCAAAAGTCAAACCTTACTCAATTCTTCCAACTTAAAGCTTCCGAAATTAGAATTTTCTTTCTAAATCAACTCTGAACTTCCCGAAATTCAATTCCGACCGTGCATACAAGTCATAATACTTGAAGTGAAGCTACTCAAGGCCTTAAACCACCGGACGGCATGCTAGAGATCAAAATGACTGGTCGGGTCATTACATTCTCCCCCACTTAAACATACGTTCGTCCTCGAACGTGCTAAAGACTGCTCCGGAGTTGTCAAAAATCATTGTTCAACACCTTGTGCACCTATCCGTGCCACCACAATCCAGTTGAGCGTATTAACGCGAGCCAGACTAAAGATCCTCCCCTTTTCTTTTTTGCCAATAAGCCTTAGAACCAAATTCCAACCTCCGAATTTCTCTACAAGACCCGATTCTAACATACGAACACTGTATCAATCACTACAAACTATACCAAAACATAATCATGCATATATGCTGAAGTCACACCATGCACCACATAAGTCGGTTGCCCATAATAACATCCTCTGACTACAATACCTGGAAATTCATGAATCTGTTGCCCGCAATACACCTCATGACGCAAATAAGTCTTGTTCCAACTCTCGAAATACTGCCACGATAGAAGAGATGTGTAGAAACTAATAACCACCTGCCGAATCAACAAGTCATGGAGTCTCTCCTCCTGACAAGGACCATTACCTCATTCTACACTGAATAACAATACTTGCTCTTTAATATACCCTACATCCGATCGCACAAATCCCAGGTCCAATAACCTCGTCTCACCCAGTACAAGCTACTCAGCCAATAAGCTATCTCATATACTGCCAAGAATCTCATATGACGCCAACAATGCGCCAGCAAGCTACAAACTCGAATGCGATACTTAAGGAAAAATGAACTCTCGAAAGGAACTATCCAGCCCGCGTAACCAATAAGACGGTCGAACAGACGCTATGAACCCTTCTCAGAGAATGGGAAACAAAATACACAAGAATAGATATAGGGAACCGTACTCATCATCTCACTATTGTGGCGTGCAAACCGATCAACACATGATACCGTTGTGGCATGCAACCCGATCCAAACATGGTACCGTTGCGGCGTGCAACCCGATCCAAACAACATACTCGTGGCGGCGTGCCACCCGATCCACACATAACAATAAATAAGGAGATACCTATCAAGCCATAATGCTTATACCTAAGAAATACCGAATATCGTCCACAAGCACGCCAAGTGCAAAAATACAACCCTGGGGAGATGGATACACAAACCCCAAACATAATTAAGGTGCGATAAATGACCTGCATCTCGAGAGCCATCCTGCTCATATAACACCACAAGCTACATGGGACCTCAACACATGTGCGAATAATCAAGCCGTCTCAACCCGAAACAACTCCCATAGTTCACAACCAAAGGAATAGATCGCCTTCCAGGCATAAACTCTCACATTAACGATAGTACCATAATCTCCATGCTTGGTTTAAATCTTTAACAATCAAGTGACTAATATGTCACACTTATATAATATTCCCGTGGGATACGCTCCCACAACCTTTCGCACTGGTAGCAAAGTCTGCACCTCCACACCACCAACCGTACTAATTCTATAAAGTCAATCAAGAGTCCGCAAATCAATGCACAAAGCCTCTTACACAGGACACCGTTCTCAGGTGACACTAAAGAAAATGCCAGCTTACTCTGAACATCTAAACTCCTTCCTACTCATCTGATATCGCGACATTCTTGTCAACACCTAGCCGCAACCTTGACCCTCAACTTCAAATTCCCATGCCACTCACTGCCCTATCATGCCGCTACATGAGAGTGCAAGAATTCATCATAACCCCTGAACTATTGTAGAATAAACACTTTATTGGTTAGATTCCTTTCACTTAACTTACTATGGAAGGACTATTGCAACACGCAACCAAATTCCCAAACCGCAGAAAATACAAACCTCAAGTCCTGGTCTAAACCGTCATGACTCTCCCGGAATCCATTTACACAACAAGGCCATTTGAATCAAATACCTCCAAAATCAATCAAGTTGTGGTGGCTGTCAAGCCCGCACGTACAACCACAATCCACATATATAACTTCACACGCGGAAGGAACTGATCATTACCACAATTTTGCTGATTCAACCATTACTAACCGACCCAACTTCTTTCAATTTACTCTCGAATTGCCTTAGAAATAATAATAGCTCCATTAAAAAATGTAATGAACCAAATCCGCACTCATCTCGAGTGACCCGCATCACGAGACCACAACATCTCAATACTCATAAACCATCTCATACTCTCCTTATGCGCACAATAGCATCTCCAACTGGTACACCCATTATGCAAGACCTTCCGCGAATCCGAAGCTATTTCTTCCTTTCCTCCAATACTGCACCGCTTACCCGATGATAACATAGAACATTCCAAGTCTTGTTCGTAGTCCACCGCAAAAACTCAATCCTTAACCACACAACAGACCCCAAATCCTTAGGCACTACACTTTAATTCTTGAACCCACTAGAACCGTTGTTGAGAGTCACCCACTCTGACCTGATCCCAAATATAACCAAACTCCAACG
This sequence comes from Nicotiana tabacum, assembly GCF_000715075.1. Classification (NCBI taxonomy): domain Eukaryota; kingdom Viridiplantae; phylum Streptophyta; class Magnoliopsida; order Solanales; family Solanaceae; genus Nicotiana; species Nicotiana tabacum. The sequence goes on along the minus strand of NC_134088.1, from coordinate 108,483,025 downwards.
CTCTGCTAGCACATGAACACCTTCTTAACGAAGCAACCGACTGAATTCCTTTCCTTATACATCACATCCACAAGAAGCATAAACCCTGAGTCTTCCCAAAAACATAAACATGAATCAATAAGGCCAAATAGAGCACACATCCATCAAGTTCTTTGCCCGAATTACCCTCAATGTTTTTTTTTAAATTTTCTTAGTCATAATAACCCACCAATGCACCGATAATCAGAAACCACACCAGCAGACAACCACATGATCCAATCATAGACGATGGGGCTCCCCCACTTAGATTTAAGCTACAATTATATAAACCTAGAACCTACAAAGATTTCTTCTTCTCAATTACCATGATCTCGCACCGTCAACCCGCCAAATTTCTTGTAGTTTCTTATTAAACTTTTTATGAACATTCCGAATTATCAGCCACAATCATATACTCGACCTTCCACTTTGTAGTAAGTAGAAATCTCCGTAGAAACTTCATCAAAATCACACAACCGCTGACCTGTCCACAGGAGATAGCCCACCTGTGGAATTTCATACCGACATCTCCCAACGACGCTGCACTGGATACAACTACCACGAAATCAATAAACCCTCCTAAGCCCGTGCTCATCCACCAGCTGTAAAAGTCTGTTCATTCCCCATTGATACCAACTGAAAGTCCAACAACACATTCCAAACTCGAAGTCATGTTGTATCCCAACAATAATCAAATTTTCACACCTCTCTTCATTTCAAGCAAACTCCTTTATTCCATATTCAATGTTCCTCAGTACAGTAGCCACCATCCCAAATAAAATCCGTAGATCTAGTCACTTTTCCACCATGATTCCCAAACCGCTCTAAACTTCCTCAAGGCACACGGTGTAACGACCCGACTGGTTGTTTTGAGCTCTAGCGCATTGTTCAGCGGTTTGAGGCCATGAGCAGCTTCACTTAAGGTATTATTACATGTATGTGTGGTTGAAATTGAATTTCGGGAAAGTTCGGAGTTAATTTGGAAAGCAAAATTCTAATTTCGGAAGCTTTAAGTTAGAGGAATTGACTAAGGTGTGAATTTTGAGTAAACGACCTCAGAATCGGGATTTGAAGGTTCCAACAAGTTCGTATGATGATTTTGAACTTGGGCGTATGTTCATATCGGGTTTTGGATGACTCAGGAGCGTTTCGACCCTATTGTGGAAAGCTGGTATTTTTGGAAGAATTTCATAAATTTGGGTTGCAGTGCATTTCAATGTTATCGATGTCTGTTTGGTATTTCGAGTATGGGAATAGCTCCGTAAGGTGATTCTGATATTGGAAGAGCATCCGGATATGGATTTGGAGGTCCGTAGGTCATTTTGGGGACATTTGGCAAAAATTAGAAATTTGAAGGTTTTTGAGATGTTTGACCGGGAGTGAACCTTTTGATATCGGGGTTGGATTCCGATTCCATAAGTTAGAGTAGGTCCGTAATGTCAAATGCGATTTGTGTGCAAAATTTGAGGTCAATCGGACGTGATTTGATAGGTTTCGGCATCGAAAGTAGAAGTTTGAAGTTCTAAAGTTCATTAAGCTTGAATTGGGGTGTGATTCATGATTTTGGTGATGTTTGATGTAATTTGAGGCCTCGAGCAGGTCCGTGGTATGTTATGAGACTGATTGGTGCGATTGGAAGGGGTCCGGGGGACATCGGGTGTGTTTCGAGGTGGTTTTAGATCAATTTGAGCTGTTTTGGAACTGCTGTTGCTGGCATCTAGTTTCCTTCTTCGCGAACGCAAAAGGAGTCCCGCATTCGTGAAGAGGAACTTTGAGGCTTCTGGGATTTGGCCTTCGTAAATGCGAGGCAGTGGATGCGAACGCGAGGTGGTAGCTGGGAAGGCCTTAGCGAACGCGGCCAAGGCTACGCGAACGCGAAGAAGAGAGAGAGAGAGAGAGAGAGCGGGGGCCTGGAGCAGTTTGGCCTTCACGAACGCGGCCAAGGTGACGCGAACGCGAACGCGATGAGTAGATTGGAGGCAGTGCATTCTGGCCTTTGCGTTCGCGATGGTCGTGCCGCGAACGCAAAGAAGGGCGGACCTGGGCTGGGCAGAATGTTTTTAAAGCAGAGTTTGGGTTCATTTCACCCATTTTTTCCCACGGCCTGGGAGATTTTTGGAGCTTTTGAAGAGGGGATTTCATCATTAAGCATGAGGTAAGTGATTTCTTCTAGTTGTGAGTTGCATACAAGGTTTATACATGGATTTAGGCATGAACATTTGTAGAAATTTGGGATTTTGAAGGAAAACCTAGAAATGTATAATTTTGGATTTTGACCACGAATTTGGGCATAGAATTGAGAGTAAATTATATATTTGAATTCATGATGCCATGGGTAATGTTTATCTTCGAAAAAGTTTGGAATCCGGGCACGTGAGCCCGATGGTGATTTTATCGTCTTTTCGAACAGAGTTGAAAATTGTTGTAAATAGGATTATAATGAGTATTAGAGTATATATTTATGGATTTGCACATTTATTGACTAGTTTTGGAGCGTTGGGCATCGATTGAGTTGTTTGAAAGGCTTGGGAACCAGTTATGGAATTTCGGAGTGAGGTAAGTCTCCTTTCTAAACTTGTAAGAGGGAATTAACCCCATAGGTGAATCAAATTATTATGTGCTTCTATTTGTGGGGGCTACGTATGCACGAAGTGATGAGAGTCCATGCGTAGCTACTATTATGCTTATGTCCGGGTAGTCTAGGACCCAAATCATGTTATACTTGCGATGTTTGCACCCTACTTGTTAATTTATCTGCTTAAAACATATTAAAACTTAATAAAGGAATTGTAAAAGGTTAAACATCATTTTTTTGATCATTAATGAGAATTGGTATTTCCTTGAATAATTGCCCCTTAATAAATCTTGAATTGGTTGTTTTAAATGTATTTTCTCTTTTGTAGAGCGAGCCGAACGCCTCCGTAGCAGATAGATGCATCTATGATTTGTGCCGTTCGACCCTCAATAGTACACAGTTTATATTTATATGTTGGATCAGGCCGTACGACCTTGGCATGACTTGCGCATGATAACTCTTTGGAATTAATAATAATTGACATTTGCTCTATTGGCTTGAGATATAAATTGTTAAATGATGAAAAAGGAATTTGGGAATTTCTATTAGTAAAAAAAGGATTGTTGATTATTTTTGGTTATTGAATTTTCAGCTATGTAATGTACTCCATGCTTAAATATAATATCAACATTTTTTTATTTGCTAGCCCATAGTAGGTGTCGGAGTCGACCCCTCGTCACTACTTCTTCGAGGTTAGGCTGGATACTTATCGGGTACGCGTTGATTTACGTACTCATAGTCTCATACTACACTTGCTGCATATTTTTGTGTAGGTGCATATATGTCTAGTAGTCTTGTGGGCGCAGAGGCACGGCTATTACAGGGATTTAGGTGAGCTTCATTCCACGTTACGAGTCCGCAGCACGCACAGAGTCTCCATCAGAGTTATCTACCCTCTCCTGACTAATTATATTTCCAGACAGATGTTGTATTTTTAATATATTTCCTAGTTGATGCGCATGTACTTGTGACACCGGGTTTTGGGGGTGATTATGGGTTATTCAGTATTGTAGTTGTGAAAATACTATCATTTACTTTGTAAAGTCTATCTCTTACTATTTAATTGAAGGAAATTATGATTTCAAAAATCCTGAAATGAGTAATTAAGTTAAGCAATTATTGTTGGCTGGCCTGACAACGGTGTTATGCGCCATCACGACCTCTAATGGAATTTGGGTCGTGACAACATGGTATTAGAGCACTAGGGTCACTTAGGTCTCACGAGTCATGAGCAAGTCTAGTAGAGTCTTGCGGATAGGTACAGAGACATCTGTACTTATCTTTGAGAGGCTACAGGGCTGTTAGGAGCACTTCCCTTCTTAATTCCTCATCGTGCGATGGATTCCTTCGAGGCTTATGACTTTGTTTCTCTTCCATTCAATCTTATGTGACGTGAAGTGCTTGTTATCAATTCGGAATCGAGGAATTGTAATGGTACTGCGGATGGGGTGTAGGATATTTTCTCCCTACATATTTGATTGGGCTATTGTCGTCGCCTTGCGTAAGGATGTTCTGCAATTTCAGCTTAGTAGCCGTATTTCTGATGGTTTTGAGGTTATGCACAGGTTGCTATAAGGTTCATGAGTCGTCATCGCACAGTGTTGATATGATGGTGGGATGCTTGTCTATGTGCCGGGGGCAGTGAAGGATTTGAAGGGAGGTTTTCCCCTTGCACGATTCAGAGGTTCAGTGTTTTATTTCCAGTAGAGGAAAGGCAATCAGACTAAGAATGTTCAGGTTTGGGTTGATGGAATAACGAGACTTGGTATTTTCGAGCATGGTGGAATTCTCATCTTTGATGTGGCGTCGTTGTCCTTGTTGAATGCATTAAGGATCGTCGGTGTTATGGTCTATCGAATTGCCTTCGGTACAGGGTATTGTGGAATGGTGCCTGAGAAACGGTTGTCAGAGATAGCGGAGTGTAGCAATTTCGGAATCGAATGGGTATTTCTAATGTTGATGGCTCGAGATAGATGATCTTCTAGGAGGATTAAAGTTGGTTTTATTAGTTCAAAAGATACAGGGATGAATTTGGATGTGAGGCAACAATTGGGCAGCGAAGGACGAGAAAGGACATGTGGGAGGTGTTTTGCGATGGTTAAAATACGAGTAGGTCAAGTATGAAAAGCAGAAGTCGAGAAGTCGCTTAAAGGAGAGGGTTTGACCAAAGTGGGAAAGTGGAAGAGTATCATATGGGATATGTGGTAGGATAGCTACACGCCTTGAGGAAAGTTTAGAGTGATTTGGGACTTATGGTGGGCAGTGACTAGGTCTACGGACTAATTTGGAATATTAGCTACTATACTGAGGAAGATTGGATATGACAGGAAGGAGTTGCTCCATATGAAGAGAGATGCAACATGACTTCAGATTGGAATGTATCGTCGCACCTGTAGTTGATGTCAATGGGGAGTGAACAAACTTGCACAGCTGGGGGAGGGGCACCGGCTTAGAATGGTTTATTGGTTTCGTAATAATTGTACTCAGTACAGCATCGTTGAAAGAGGTCGGCATGGAATTTCCACATGTGGGATATCTCCTGTGAGCAGGTTAGTAATTGCGTGGTGTTGATGAAGCTTCTACAAAGAATTTTACTGGCTATCCGGTAAGCGGTCGAATATGTAAATGCGGCTAGTGATTCAGAGTGTTCATAAAATGGTTAACATGAAGATTTTGAGGAATTTGGCGGGTCGATTGTGCGAGGTCATGTCAATGAAGAAGAAGGAATCTTGGTAGGTTCCAGGGTTATGAAATTGTATCCCCACCACCTACGATTGGGTTGCGTGGTTGTCTACTTGTGAGGTTTCTGATTATCAGCATATTGGTGAGTTATTACGACTATGGAAAGAAAATATCAGTGGTAATTTGAGCAAAGGATTTGGGGAATGTGTGCTATATTTGGCCTTATCGATTCATGTTCAGGCTTTGGGAAGACTCAGGGTTTATGCTTCGTGTAGACGTGATATACAAGGAAAGTGAGTCAGCCGGGTGCTTCTTTAAGAAGGTGTTCATGTGATAGCAAAGCCTTGAAGTTTGATCATATTTGGGGAAAAGTCAGAGTGGGTGACCCTCAACAACGATTCTAGTGGGTTCAAAAATTCAAAGTGGAGTGTCTAAGGATTTCGAGTCTGTAGTAAGGTTAAGATCGAGCTTTTGCAATGGACTATGAAAAGGGGCTCGGAATGTTCTATGTTATCATTGGGTATGCGGTGCAGTAATAGAGGAAGGGAATAAGTAGCTTCGAATTCACGGAAGGTCTTGCAGAATGGGTATACCAGTTGGTGATGTTGTGGTGCGCATAAGGAGAATATGAGATGGTTTATGGGCGTTGAGACGATGTGGTCTCGTAGATTGGGTCACTCGAGATGAGTGTTGTTGGGTTTTGTTACATTAAGGAATGGAGATATTATTACTTCTAGGGCAAGTTGAGGATAAATTAGAAGAGGACGGATCGGCTAATAATGGTTGAATCGACATGATTGTGGTCGTGATTAGTTCCCTCAGCATGTTAAGTTATATATGTGGTTTCTGGCGGTACGTGCGAGGCTTGACAGCCACCGTAATTCGATTGATTTGGGAGGTATTTGGTTCTAAGGACTAGGTTGAGTAAATGGATTCCGGAAGAGTCATGGCGATTTAGATCGCGACATGAGGTTTGTGTTCCCGCGGTTTGAGAATTCAGTTACATTGCATTGGTTCTTCTGAAATGAGCTAAGTAAGAGGTATTTTTATACTCTCGCGTATTGGTATGTTAGGTGCATTGAGTGGCATAGGAATTGGAAGTTGAGAATCAAGGTTGCAGTTTGGTGTTGAAAAGAATGTCACGAGCTCAGATTAGAATTCCAACAGGCTCGAACATATCAAGTCTCGTTAATCCATCAACCAAAACTTGAACATCCATAGTCCGATTGCCCTTCCTCCGCTGGAATTAGATGCCGAACCTCTTAACCATGAATTGAGAAGTCCTCCTTTCGAGTCATTCACTGCCGCGATCCATAAATAAACACCCTACCATTACACCAACACTGTGCGATAACAACGCATGAACATCATAGCAACCTGTGCATAGCCTCAAAACCATAGGAAATACAGATACCGAGCCGAAATAACATAACATCCTTCTGCAAGGCGACGATAATAGCCTGCCCGAACACACAGGGAAAAAGGTCCTGTACCACGTCTGTAGTACCACCACAACTCCTCGATGCCCAATTGATAACAAACGCTTCACGTCACATAAGATTGAGTAGGAAGGAAATAAAGGCATAAGCCTCAAAGGAATCAAATTGCACGATGAGAAATCAAGAAGGGAAGTGCTCCTAACAGCCCTGTAGCCTCTCGAAGATAAGTACAAACTTCTTCGTACCGATCCACAACACTCTTCTAGACTTGCTCATAACTCGTGAGACCTAAGTGAACCTAACGCTCTGATACCAAACTGTCACGACCCAAAATCCACTAAAGGTCGTGATAGCGCATAACACCGCCGTCAGGCAAGCTAACGGTGATTGATCAACTAGTTTACTCATTTAATTACTTTGAAATAATAATTTCCATTAATTAAATAGTATAAAATAGAATTTACAGGGTGAAATGATAATATTTACATGAACTCCAATAATGAACAACCAGTAAGAACCCCCAAAACTCGGTGTCACGAGTGCATGAGCATTAACTAGAAAATATAATAAAATACAACATCTGTCTGGAATACAAGTTAGATAGGAGAATATAAATAAATCTAATGGAGACTCTGTATGTTGCGGATCATAACATGGAATGCAGCTCACCGTAAAGTCCCCGCAAATGCCGCGCCTCTGCGCCCAGAGGACCACGAGAAACATATATATACCTGCACAATAAATACAGCAAGTGTAGTATAAGTACATAAATCAATGCGTATCCAGTAAGTATCTAGCCTAACCCCAGATACACTGGCTTTTTATCAAATATTACGCACGATTTCATAATAGTATTTTATATAAATGCCGAGGCGTATGGCCCGATCCCATCATAATATGTGCACTGCCGAGGGTCGAATGACACGAACAATAGATACATCTAATACATTGCCGAAGTGTATGACATCTCCCATGAGAGTGTGATACATAATCCTGCCTAGGCGAACGACCGGATCCCATCATAATATACGCACTGTCGAGGGTCGAACAACACGAACCACAGATGTTTCTATTATACTGTCGAGGCAAACAGCTCAATCCCATTAGAATAAAAGGCTTTAATGGGTCCTTGACGCCATTCACGAATAAACGTGCGAGTTATGCACTTTAAGGAAGCTTTTCAATGAAAACGCACAATGAGGGAGAAATTCGTAAGGAGAGTACAATTATTCCGCGGCTAATCATGAAGCTCGTCGAATCTCTACAATAGCAAGTCTATCACTCTACGAAAGTCTAGTATCAAGTTGTAACGTAAAATACAAGAATTTAATAGGCAAAGGACAACTCAAATAATATACTTCTAGCATGGGGGGAACCTAAGTCTACCCGGACATAACATGAATCTAGCTACACACGGACTCTCATCATCTCGTGCGTACTTAGCTCCCGCAACAAGTAGCACATATCAAATACATCAGCTTAGGGGTAGTTTCCCCATCACAGAGTTAGACATGAGACTTACCTCGCTCCGAAGTTTCATAACCGGCTCCAACGCCACTCAAACACCTCAAACCGATTCCCGTCTCTAAAACTAGTCAAACAATGTGCGAACCAATAAAAATGTACTCCAATACTCATAATAAATCAATTCATACCAATTTCCAGGTTCGCTCGAAAAGTTAATAAAATCCACCCTCGGGCCCACGTGCCCGGATTCCAAAAATATTCAAAGATAAACTTTACCCATAACACCACGAACTCAAATATATAATTTATTCCAATTTCCATGTCCAATTTCGTGGTCAAATCCCAAAATTACCAGTTTTTAGGTTTTTTACCAAAATCCCATAATTTTTACTAATTTTCATATTTAAATCCTTATAGAATCCATGTATTTAACTTACAATAGGCGGAAATAATTTACCTTGCCATAGATGATGAAAATCTCCCCGTAAAGCTCTCCAAAAATTGCCCAAACCAAGAGAGAAATGAGTGAAATGAGCAAAACCTCAATTTTGAAACAATCTACCCAGCCGACTTTTCGCACCTACGAAACTCCTTGCGCGTCTGCAGATGCTTTCTCGCAGATGCGGCTTCTCCCAAGGTGCCAGCGTTTTCCGCTTCTGCGGCCATCCAACCGCAGGTGCGCATGCGCTTCTGATGAAATCCTTTGCATCTGCGGACTCCTCGGTTCGAGCACCACTCTGCACATGCTCACCCATGATTGCTCCTGCGGCTCCGCAGGTGCGCTACAACACCCACACCTGCGATCATCCAGCACCAGACCTCTTCCGCAGGTGCGGTTATTTCCACGCACCTGCGAATCCATCCAGCCTCACTCCTTACTGCTTCTGCGACCCCTGGGACGCTTCTACGGTCTCGCACCTGCGGCCATAACCTCGCAGGTGTGATCACATCAGAAGCCTTAAGCTTCAGCAATTTCTCCAAGACCAAACTCGAAACATACCAACACATCTTAAAACACGACACAGACTTAGTTGAGGCTCCAAATCACACCAAACAATATCGAAACTACGAATCGATGATCCAAATCCTTATTTAAACTTTCAAACTTTCAAACTTCGACGAACGCATCCGAACTATACCAAAACATTTTGGAATGACGCCAAACTTTGCGTACAATTCACAAATCACGATACAAATCTATTCCAAGGCTCGGAACCTCAAACGGATATCGATAACACCAAAGTCCACTTCAAATCAAACTTAAGGAAATTCTTAAACTTTCAAAATGTTAACTTTCCATAATAAGAGCCGAAATACTCCCGGGCCACCCGATACTTAACGCGAACATACGTCCAAGTTCGATATCATCATACGAACCTATTGGAACCTCCAAATCCCGATTCCGAGTTCGTTTACTCAAAAGCCAAAGCTTACTGAATTCTTCCAACTTAAAAGTTCCGAAATTAGAATTTCTTTCCAAATCAACTCTGAACTTCCCGAAATTCAATTCCGACCGCGCGTACAAGTCATAATACCTAAAGTGAAGCTACTCAAGGTCTCAAACTACCGGACGTCGCGCTAGATCTCAAAACTACCGGTCGGATCGTTACAATATATTCCTGACAATAGTCACTAATATTGACATTGTACTTATAACTAACTCAATTAAGAAAAAAATGTTTCATAAAAATTCTCAATCATCAGTTAAAAATTCAACTTAAAATTTATGCCACTTTTTTAATAAATAAAGTTAGCATGCTTCCTTTTCAGTTTCAGTGGTACACATAGTCATTGAAAACATAAATAGTGGATATAACTTCACACATATAGCAAACATCTAATAATTCATGAATTTCAGATGAACACAAAATCAAAGTGCCTTGAAAATGAAAAAAGACATTCAAAAAGAATACTAATGTAAGCTAGTAAAATACATCGGAGAATGACTCAGAATTATATTTGAAAGAGTATATTTAGTTTCGATATATCATTATTCAAGTGGAATTAATATTTAAATAATTCTAATATTGATTAACTCCATTTGTCGTTATATTTGAAAATAATTAGTTTTATAATAATTCTAAAATTTATTTTTAAAAGGTAAAATGACCGATACATATTTCGTATTGGAGAACACATATTTCATCTTAATTTGAAGGACATATCTTTGGAAACATCTTACGAAAATTATAGTAATTCCTGTAACATGATATTGAATCTAAAATGATTGATATATCTGTTTTTTTGTTATTAAATTCCAATAGTTATTATATATTTTTATTATTATTCTTCAAAAGGCCATCAATAAAAATAATTATATTTTTTTAGAGATTTGGAATAAAGAGGGTCTTCATGTAGTTTTTAGAAGGAACTGGTTCACACGTAAAATATTTGATTACATATATTTTATATTAATTTGAAGGGCATATCCTTTGGGGTAAGCTTACAAAACTTGTAGTCATTTTTGTGACATAATATTAAATCTAACATGATCGAAATCATTATATATTTTTATTATAATTCTTCAAGCAGTCATCAAATTAACACTAATTTAAAAAATTGTATCTTTCTTTTAGAGCTATTGGAATGAACGGCTAGGACATATAGTTTCTAGGAAAAAAATAAATAATTAATTAACAATGTAAGGTCTAAAACTGACTAATACTGAATGTGTATTTTACAACCAATAACTTATTACGTATACAAAAAAACTATAGAGGGCCATTTATTGAAATAGATGAAAAATAATAATAATAATAAATGTCAACTTATGTTGAATACTTATTATTTCATTCTTATGTCTTCTATTTTGAATTTTAACCAAGTTAATTTTTAATACTATATTATAATTGATTCGACTTTATTTTATAATTTCTTTCATCATCGGTGGTCTTTTTTATTGAAATATATCTATTTAAGCTAAGATTTTTGTCAACCTGAAGATAGTTTTACTTGTATGATGAATTTGAAAAATAATAAAATTAAATTATTTTTGCTAATTAGCTATTCCAAATACTTCATTATTTATTTTCAGCAATAAAAGATATAAATTATATTTTATTGAGTTAAATTCTTAATATTAGCTCATACAAAATTTTAAATATTCGATTATAATTATATTTTATCGAATAAAAATTCTTTTGTCAAATTGTAAGAAAATCAAATGAGTGAAAAATAGTTTTGTATATTTTAAAGTATTTTAGTATATAAAAGAGTTTCACCTAAATCAAAACATAAAAAAAGTTACTCCGTCATCTTCCAAGAACTCGTACGTCCTCTTTCTTTTTTATTGAATTCTTGGTATCTGTCCAAAGGGATAAACTTCTAAATACCAAGTGGTTACGTCTTATTTGGTTAGTATTTTTAATTCTTTCCCTTTTCTTTTCATTTATATATAATTTAAGTGTAAAAATTTATATAAAAAAATATTAATATTTTTGAAGTTCTAAATATTAAATTTTTCTACGTAATCCAAATAAGGAAGAATGTAATATATAAAATTTAGTTGAGTTTTTAGTCCTAAATATTAGAAAAATAATTAAATGAGTATTTCTACATATTAGAAAAATAACTAAATTACTATTTTATTTAATGTAAACTCTATTTTTAAAGGATAAAAAAAGCGTATGACATTTCTAAAGATGTTAACTAAATAGCTCCCGGGTTAGAAAACTCTTGAACTATTTCATTCAAATAGCTGGAAGAGACCCCATTTAACACCAAATGGGAGATAAAGTAGAGCTGCCCTTTTGTGTCAACCATGTTAGCCTGTTACCCTCATGAAACAGACTAATAGACTGCTACCTCTCATGTAATAAATATGTGGACCAATATTTAATTATTTTGTTTGCACTTTTTGTTCCGATCTAGAATATATTAAATATTATATTTCCAAAATATCTAGAGAATTTGCACTTTTTGCACTTTTTTCTTGCGACATGCATTACTGTTTCGTCATCTTACTTCTTCTAAAAGCTCTTATCATGATCTATCTTGCATGACTAAATTGAATCAGAAGACAGCTAGTTCATGTGCCCCATGATTTTTATCCAGCGTGTTCAAAATACAAAGAAGCAAATATATAAAGAGGTTAACAAAAACTATATATTAATAAAATATATTATTACAACTGTCCTCTACGAGTTTTCATTTCCTGAAACGTATTCATAATAGTCTCATCTGAAATGGTGTTAAATATTTTTCTTTCTACATAAGGTACCAAGTAACCGCTCATGAATTCGTCATCCATTCGATTTCGCAATTCATTCTTGATCAACTTCATCGCCGAGAAAGTTCTTTCAACTGTAGCAGTGACAACTGGTAGAAGCAAAGCAAATTTCACAAGGCGGAACACAAATGGATAATTCAAATACTTTTTTGTCTTAACTAGTGTTTCAGAAAGAAGTCCTTGTAGATTTGAGAACCTTTCATCAACATCACGAATATCAACAATATAAGTTTCAAGTTGATTCTTGAGCGTAAGCATTATATTCTCATCAAAATCGTCAGGATACAATTCAGTCATCATCAATATCTTATTTATGTCAAAACTGGAAAATGAATCAACTGGATTTAAGCAAGCTACTCCAACAAGCAAGTTCGTTGTCGCCTCATTAAAACGAGCATTGAGTTCTTGAACTTGCCAATCAATAATCTTAAAAAATATATCAGCACGATAGTGATGTATAATCAGCAACTTTACGTCGAGATCTTCCAGAGTTAACATAGAAGTCATCAAAGTTTGGTATCAAAATATTATACTTGACACAAAATGCAGACACCTTATCAATAAGTGAATCACATTCTTCTTCTCTTAGCTTTTGCAACCGTTTCTTTGCCACTTCAATAAATAGAATAACATTTGCAATATCTTGCTCATTTTTTTGTAAGGATGTATTAAGCTCATTTGTGATCCCCAAAACATCTCTCATTAGGTGCAACATGAAATCAACCTCAAATGTTTGACAAGTGCTAAGATATCCCTTTGCCTTATCTCTTTCTTCTAAAGTTCGGGCATCAACAACGATAGTATCAAGAACATCAATAATTGAGCCAAACATAGAAATAAAGTTCTTAAAAGATTTGTAGTGCGAACCCCAACGAGTATTGGCAGCTCTGGCAAGACCAAGTTCTTGATTCAAACCCCTACTAGTTTCAAGTTCACCCATGTCTAATGCCTCTTGAACTTTTTCTGCTTGAGATTCTCGAAGATCATCCATACGTTTAAAAGAACCTCCCACTATATTCAATATATTAGAAACCAACAATACAAGTTCTCCCACTTCAAAATACTTTTTGGATACCGCAACAAGAGTCAATTGAAGTTGGTGTGCAAAACAATGAACGGAATAAGCAGATTTACTTTCTTGTTGAATCAAAGTTTTAAGGAAACGTAAATCCCCTTGCATGTTGCTTGCTCCATCATAGTACTGTCCACGCATATAAGATAAACTCAAAGAATGTTGAGCAAGGTAATTAACAATTGCTTCCTTTAAATATAAAGCACTAGTATTACGAACATGAACTATCCCAATAAAATGCTCCACCACAGATCCACATCTATTAACATATCGCAAGACAATAGCTAATTGCTCTTTGCGTGATACATCACATGATTCATCAACTAGCAATACAAAAAAGTCTCCATTTAGATCGTCCATAATTGCTTTGACTGTTTCAATTTTACATTCAATGATAATGTCTTTTTGAATTTTATGAGAGGTCAACTGATCATTCTTTGGAGCCTTTTTCAACACAAGATCACGGATTTTATCGCACTTCTCTGCATACCATGAATGAATCTCAAGAAAGTTACCCTTGTTTAATGATAATTCATCTTCACAATGTCCACGGAATGCCAATCCTTGATTCAATAGGAGTCTCACAACCTCAATTGAAGCCTTCAAGCGAATTTTATATTCGAGCTTGGTTTGACTGGATTGCCTATCAAATGAAGTTTGAATTGACTGTTTTTATTTTAATAGATCTTCACATTTCCTTTTAGCATGATTATGAATACTGCTCAACTTACCAACATGAATATCAAATCTCTTCTTTTTTTGCCAACTCTTAAATCCTAAACTTGAAAATATATCGCCTCCACCTTGATGAATGTCTTCATCTTGAAACAAGTAACAACACAAATAATAAACTGCATCTTCTATCACACTGTACTCCAAGCAATTACGATATTCATCAAACCATTTAGGATTGAAACGACGCTTTAAGCCCAAAAAATCTCTTTGAGAAAACTTATGATATCGGGGTTGGTAAGGACCTCTTCGGAGATATTCTCTTCTAATCTCATCACGCTCATTTGAGGGTATTCTCTCCTTTGTATCAGCTGGTAAAGAATCATGATCTATTCCTTGTCTTTGTCTTTTAGAGGATTGAGGTTGCTCTTCTAATTGGTTCAAATTTTGTTCCACGGGAGTAGCCATTGGAGATGATGAACTTGGTTGTGGCAACTTGGAAGATACTGGAGGGTAAAATCTCTTCACTGTAACACAAACTAGATTACCAAATTAGAATTAGAATTAGAAGAATAATTTTGTATATGTTTAACCTTAAATTTAAACTAGAAGAAATAACGTGGTCGAAGACAACCCAAGTAACGATCACTCATCAGATTACAGAACTATTGCAATGAAACTTTCATTCATGGATAACAACCAAGGTGATCTTCCTAGATTTTGGAACTTCAGTCCTAGAAAATACTATTGCATGCTAAATATTATTTTATAAAGGGAAATCTGTTGATTCAACAACGAGCCAAGGAAAATGTCCTTGACTGCATCAAGGAAACATTACTGATTTCCATTCCATATGACCATATCAAAAGTACACACACCCAAAAAAAATCATGTGAACGTATACGTATCTTCAAACTGAAAAAGAATTTCTCACTCAAAACCAACAACAACAATCTGAGATTTTCTATAACTGAAGAGAAAATGTGCTTAACTTCTCAATATAAGTAAGTTTATTACTCTCAATTTCTCACCTTTCCCATTTTTCATTAAGATTAAAAATTATATTTAAAAAAATATTTAACACGGTATATCTCAAATTGAAATTGAGTTTCTCAGCCAAAACCCATTAAAACAATCTAATTTTTTTTCCAAAGCATAAATTACAAAAATCTGCAATATAAGCAAGTGAGAAACCTGATAGTGACAATTGACGGGCTAACGACGAGAGACTGAGAGAGGCGACCCAACGAGATTCGAGAAGCGGCAGTGGCTTATGGCTACTGGAGGAGATGACTATGAAGCAATGTTCTTTTAAATTGAACTACAACAAAGAGAAGAAAGCACATAGAGGTGAAAGAAATTTATTGGGATTAAATCTTTATGCAAAAGAGGAATAAATACTAGAAATTGGAAAACTAGAATTGGTTCTTAGTGTTATTGATCACCTAAACTTTTAGTTAGATACCAAGATGAAGCCCTTTGTCTTTGAGGGAGATGACCTTCTCGGCATGGACTAACAGAGGAGGTGAGTGGTGACTATGGAAGCGATTCTCTTTGAAATTGAGAGAGAGAGAGAGACTGAAGGGCTTGGGATTAGAGATTCTGATCGTTTTCTGATTTGGAGAATTGGGGAATATTTTTAAAAGACATAAACTACGTCGTTTTTATAGGAAAAGAGACATATATTAAAAAACTCAAAAATAGAGGACATACGCAACTAACTGGTTTCGAACTCAGGACCATGTGGAAAATTTGAACACATTTGAACCCTCTTTACCAACATGCTAGGCGATTTACTTGTTTAAAGTAGGTTCAAAATAATTTTTATACCATTACATTTTCGAAGATATAAAAAATATACCTACATACACAGTATTATTTTTCGACGAAGTGGGTTCATATGAACCCTCTTGACTCCATGTGGGTCCGCCCCTGGGACTCAGCATCTACTTTTAAATAGGCAGATTGGGATTTCTATTTTTTTAATCTATCCTGAAATTAAAAGCTCAAAGAACAAGTGTAAAATAGAGTGTGTTATAGAAATTTGTATCAAATTGCCACTATTATCGTTAGCCCCATGGTGGGCGCCAAACTGTTTACCCTAAAAAACAGATAACAGTTAATTTGTAAGTGGTTTTAAGGATACGTGCATTAATTCAACACAAACGATAAATTGTGTTAGATTAAACAGATAAAGGACGTAATAGATTGTCAAACCACTTAAGGGGGTGATTCCGGATTCAATAACAGCCTTAATGAGATGCTTGCCCTCAATCCCAGACTCACAATAACGAAGCACTGATGAACAAGAGTAAGAACTTTGAATAACAGAGAAAATAAGAGTATATTGCCTTGATATGCGTGTTACAATGTCCTTAATGAATAATAAGACCCCCCTTTATATAGTAGGAGAATTTTACCCTAAGTACAATTCCATAAAAGGTAAAAATATTTCATTTAACTAATCACCGATTCTCTGCTGATATGTGTCGAGATCAACGCCGTGATATCCGGCCGGTCGCGGATATCATGGCCTTTTGTTGGTCGTGCTCGATTGCTTGGTAATGCTCTCCGAGGCTTCTGGGGTTTGAACCGAACCCAGGGGTCATGGCTTCGATACTTCCGAGGGCGGGTGTTCTGCCCGGACCCCGTACCAAGGGGCTTCTTGCCTCGATTTTGGTCCCTTGCCTATACGTTTCTTGCTCCGTTCAGTTCATCAAAAACCGAAGCATCCTACGAATTCGGTTTTACCCGTATACAATTCGGAACTTAGCTAGATACCATTACTAATCTTGTTATCAATCAATTCGAGGTTCTTTATTTTTATGTGCTAGTTATATATCGTCAATAAATAGATTAGTCAAATTTCAGACATATGACATAATGTCATGCCAAACACATCTGACGACCTTAATTTAAATATGTCTATGTAACGACCCGACCTGTCGGTTTGAGCTTTAGTGCGTCGTTCAGCGGTTTGAGGCCTTGAGTAGTTTCACTTCAGGTTTTATGACTTGTACGTGTGGTCGAAATTAAATTTTGGGAAGTTCGCAGTTGATTGGGATAGAAGATTCTAAATTCGGAAGCTTTAAGTTGAAATATTTTACTAAGGTTTGACTTTTGAGTACACGACCTCGGAATCAGGATTTGAAGGTCTCAATAGGTTTGTATGGTGATTTTGGACTTGGGCGTATCTTCATGATGAGTATCGGATGGTCCAAAAGCATTTCAACGCTTATTATAGAAGGTTGGCATTTTGAAGGTTTAAGAATTTTATAAGTTTAGTTTGAAGTGGATTTTGATGTTATCGATGTCCGTTTGAGGTTCCGAGCCTTAGAATAGGTTCGTATTGTGATTTGTGACTTGTGCGTAATATTTGAAGTCATTCCGGATTGATTTGCTACGTTTCGGCACAAGATATAAAATTTGGAAATTTGAAAATTTATAAGTTGATTTGAGACGCGATTCGTAATTTCAACGTTGTTTGGCGTGATTTTATGCTTCGACTAAGTTCGTATTGTATTTTGGGATGTGTTGGTATGTTTGGTTAAGGTTCCGAGGGCCTCAGGTGGATTCTCGATGGTTAATGAATCTATTTTTGGACTAAGGAAAATGCTGGGTTTTTTCTGGTTGCTGGTGCGATCGCTTCTGCAGAACCTGGGTCGCATAAGCGAGGATCGAATCGCAGAAGCGATGAAGGCTGGCTAGGGAAGGCTTCGCAGAAGCGAAAAATGGAATGCTTCTACAGCTTCGCAAAAGCGACAAAGTGGTCGTATAAGCGCGCTGGAGCACAGAGGCGGCTTTGGCTTCGCACCTGCGGTTGTGCAGAAGTGGTAAGGAGTCCGCAAGTGCAATAGGGCTGGTGGCCAGTGGACTTCGCAGATGCGCATTTGTGGTCACAGAAGCAAAGATTTTATCCGCAGAAGCAAAAACTGGGCAGAACATAAGGGATCGAACTTGGTCATTTTGTCATTTTCATTTGGGACTTTTGGTGCTCGGTTCTTGGGCGATTTTGAGGTGTTTTCATCATGCAACACAAGGTAAGTAATTTCCCACTTGTTGTGAGCTAAATGTAAGGTTTATATGTGAATTTAAAGAGAAACATTTAGGAAAATTGTGGGATTTTGGTAGAAAACCTAGAATTGATAATTTTGAATTTTGACCACGATTTTGGAAATGGAATTAGGAATAAATTATATATTTGAGTTCGTAATATTATGGGTAAGGTTCATCTTCGAAAATTTTCGAAATTCGGGCGCATGGTTTCAGAATTCGGGCGCGTGGGCTCGAGGGTTGACTTTGTTGGCTTTTGAGCGAAGTTGGGAATCATTATAAATTATTAAATTATACGTATTGGGATATATTTTGATTGGTTTGCACATTATTTAACTAGTTTTGGAGAGACGGGTATCGGTTTGAGGTGTTTGAGTGGCATTGGAGCAGGTTATGGAATTTCGGAGCGAGGTAAGTCTCCTGTCTATCCTTGTGAGGGGAAATGATCTCGTAGGTATTGTATTCTTATGTGCTACATGTTGTGGGAGCTACGCATGTACAAGGTGACGAGTGTCCGTGCATATGCTAGAATTCCTGATTATGTCCGGGTAGACTTAGGCTCATGCCATTCTATAATTATACTATTTGAGTTATCTTTGCTCATTTAAATTCCTTTATTTTGCTTTACGACTTGAGACTAGACTTGCATAGGGTGATAGACTTGCTATTGTAGAGATATGATGAGGTACTTGATTTAGCCGCGGAATAATTGTGCTCCCCTTACGAATTTCTCTCGCGTTGTGCGTTTTCATCGAAAAGCTTCCTTAAAGTTCATAACTCGCACATTTATTCTCGAACGAGGTTGACGGTAGGCTATAATATCATATTTTAGTCGCTTGTTGCACTCTAATTTACTGCACTTTAATTGTGTTTGAGCTTTAATCGCTAGTGTTTTGCACTTATTGTGTGTTTAATGCTATGTAGATGTTATGGAATGAATTCGAGTGATTTGGAGCTTTGAAGTCTGATTAAAGGCTCAAGGGAATAAACCGGGATCACGTTCGGGGGTCGAGAACTACGTCGGGATAGCTAAAACGCATGACAAATCTGTACTCAGAGAAAGTCCCACAGCCGCGGCGCGTGGGGCAGCGTGTGGCACGCCAGGGCTGCCCAATTTTCCTGAAGCCTGTTAGAACAAGCTCTCTGAAGTTTCCAACAACCGCCCCGCATGGTGCGTCACCCCATGCGGCGCGTCTGTGGAATGTTTACAGAGTTATTATCCTAGTTCGCGCAGGAAAATGTGTTTTCATCTAGGCCCGACTTTTATAAATACATGTAAAACGTTATTTTATGGACTTTTGACTTATCTAAAACCGAAGGAGGCTAAGGAGGAGATGGAGAAGAAAAAGCACAAGGAATTCATCATTCAATCCTCACTCAAGACAAGAGTTTGGATCGTTTTATATTTTTCTTTACTTTAAACATATTTGTGATGAATTACTCCATATCCATAGAGTAGTTCCCTTTAGGATTTGATGGATTTGGTGTTTTGATAATTTTTTGTGGATTATAACTCTAATGTTTTATGTATTGAATCGTTTTGGATGTTTTATATAGTTGCATCTATATTCACATGTTCATGTAATCGAGAGAGGCATAACTTGTGATATCTTTGCATTATCTTGTTGGTTGAATTCATTAATTCTTCTTAGTAATTGAAAGAGGCTAGTTGAATTGTTGATTAAACCTAGTTAGGAGGATAATCGAGAGAGGTTCTCCTAAAGACCAATCCACCACAAAGTCGTGCATATCTTCACCGAGCTTACATTGGTTCATATTGTGAGGTTGAGACTTAATCGGGAGAGGAGTTTCTACTAAACGTTTGAACTAATAATTGAGTGAATTCGAGAGACTCACTTGAACATTAGAAGTGAATTAACTAGAGTTAAATCCCAGACATTTATCTTGCACCTATCCAATCAATCCCCATTTTCTCTCATTGATATCTTCTTTGCTTACTTTTGTTTTGGTTGTCATTCGTCTATTAGCTTTAGATTCTTAGTTAATTTTAGTTTTTAATCACATAATTCTAAACTGTTGATTATCTTGCATAGAAATATAGCTACAAACTACGATAATACTGCTTAACTCCAATCCCTGTGGATACGATATTATATTATACTATATTCGACTAGCGAGCATACTATAGTAAGTGTTTTGCGCTCATCAAATTTTGGCATTGTTGCCGGGGATTGGAAATCAATAGTGTTTGAAATAGTTTGCAGTGCTAATTCAGGAATTTTTCTTGTTATTTTATTTTTCCTTTTTTACGTTTGGTGTTCTTTGATTATGCGCAGACTACAGGTTAGATTGGTGCATGACTCAATCGTCTGGGAAGGAAGTGCTACCATACGAACCAGAAATCGAGAAATAATTGCGACAGTTGAGGAAGGAAAGAAATCTCGTCGAGAAAATAGAGAAGGTTGGGCAATCCTCAACCAAGGAAGACATGGCTGGAGATGATGATAATGTTGATTGGCTGCGAGAGAGGCAGCCCAATTTAGAGAGCAAGCTGCAAGGGATGCCGAAGAAGCAGCACTTAGAGTTAGACAAATTGCTTGTGAGGAGGAGAGGGCTTGAAGAATGGCTCAGAATCAGCCCGTGGGTGCAGACTAGTTCGGAAACATAGCTCCCGGCCAAGGGAGACCACTTGGTGATTATGCTAGACCGGTATACAACCAAGGCTTATCGAGTGTGAGACCACCTCCAGTTGCAGCCAACAATTTTGAATTGAAGCAAGGGTTGATCCAAACCCTCCAAAATAGCTTTGTCTTCAGAGGAAAGATGAATGAAGATCCAAACAATCATCTGATGGACTTCGAGGAGATAATTAACACCTTTCAATATAATGGTGTGTCACAAGATACAGTTTATCTAAGGGCATTCCCCTTCACACTTAAAGATGATGCAAAATATTGGCTTCGAATCTTGCCCCAGGGATCGATTAGAACATGGGAGGAGATGACTAGAAAGTTTCTTGCTAAATATTTCTCCTCAGCTAAAATGGGCAAGTTTAGAAGAGAAATCCATAACTTCTTCCAGAATGAGACTGAAACGGTGTTTGAAACTTGGGAGAGGTTTAAGGAGATAGTGTGAAAGTGTCAACATAGCAAAATTAAACTCTAGATGCAACTACCAGACTTTTGGGATGGATTGACACTGACCTCACGAAGAACATTGAGTAATGCAGCTGGAGGCCCGTTGATGAAAAAGACCACATACGAGATAGTCACTATTCTTGATGAGTTATTTGAAGATGCAAATTAGTGGCCCTCTGAAATTGATGAAAGAAGAAGATCAACTGGTGTTCACTAGGTTGATGCTAACACATCTATGCAGGTATAACTTGATGCCATGGAAAAAGAAATAAGGAAGCTGACCTTAGCTTCGATACATAATGAGCCTCATGCAGTATGTGACATATGTGGAAGAGGACATCCTACTCATGAGTGTCAAGCCTTAACTGAGGAAGTTAATATTGTGGGTAATTATAATTTCAATGCAATGGGCCAGAAGCACCTCGATTTTTCATGGAGTTCACCTGGGGGTACATCAAATGCATGGCAACAATATAACTCCAAATTTCAAGGAGCTCCTGGTTTTGTGAATCAGCCGAGGCTGCAGTTTCAGTCTCAACAACCAATTCAGTCTAGGTTAGAAGATATAATGAAGTCAATCATTATCAATACTGATGAGAGATTAGATACTCATGGCGCAACTATCAAAGAACTTGGGATAGGTTTACATAACTTGGAGAGACACGTGGGACAAATTGCAACCATATTATCTGAGAGAATCCCAGGTACTCTGCCAGCTGATACTGAAAAGATTCCCAAGGAAACGATAAATGATGTGACTTTGAGAAGCGGGCAAGTGTTGAAAGATCCCATTCCAATTCAAAAGGCGGTGATACCTGAAAAAGAAAGTGGGAAGGAGTTGAAAATTGAAGATGGTAAGAAGAAGAAAGGTAAGAAGGGAGTAGAGAAAAAGAAGAAGGAGGAAACTTCAAGAAGGGAGGAATCTAATGAAGAGAGCAAGCACATGCCTGCTCTACATTTTTCCCAAAAGTTATATAGAGAAAAGCTGGACAAGCAATTTGAGACATTCATGGATATGTAGAGGCATGTTAATGTAAATCTGCCATTCACTGAAGTTCTCTCACAACTGCCAGCTTATGCCAAATTCTTGAAGGAGATCCCGACGAAGAAGAGAATTGCAGTGCAATCTTGCAAAACAAACTCCTACAAAAGTGTGGAGATCCAGGGAGTTTTACTATACCTTGCTCTTTAGGAACCCTTAACTTTGATAAATCTTTATGTGATTCTGGTGCCTTAATTAATCTAATGCCATTATCTATTTACAGGGAACTGGAGAGTGATCTTGGAGAGATAGGTTTGCACTAATATCTTTGCAGCTGGCAGACCAAACAACTAGAGGAAGATGTCTTAGTTCGGGTAGATAATTTCGTATTTCCAATAGAATTTATAGTGGTGAAGATGGAGGAGAACAAGGAGATACCCCTAATCTTAGGAAGACCATTCTTAGCAATGGGTAGAGCAATTTTAGATATACATGATAGAAAACTCATGCTTAGAGTGGGTGAAAAGACTGTAACGTTCGAGATGAATGTAGAGATGGGGGTAAAAAAAGAAAAGCTAACTGCAAGTGTTAAGAGGAAAGTGAAGAGTTCAAAAGAGAAGGGTGCGGCGAGTGAGAAAGATAAGTGTGGGGTGTACCCCAAGAAGGCTGAGAAGAAGCTGTCTGCATGGATGTGTGCACTAGTTCGGGCGCGAAGAATGGAGCCCGACTTCGACTCAGACCCCGACTAGAGATTCAAGGAAGTTTTCTCTACCTTATGCTTTTTAATTGTGTGTCATGGGGACATGCCACAACTTAATATGTGGGGTTGGGGATATGTTGTATGTACATATGTATATTAGTTTTAGTTTTCTTTTGTTAGTTTGTGTAGTGGAGATAGAAAAACAAACCATAAAAATTTGAATTTTTTTTATTTTTCCCGACGATGGATATCATTCGACGGGTTTCTTGAGGGATTAAAAGTCGAAAGGAAAAGACAAAAAGATTATATTTTGTTAGGTAGTGTAATAATTCCCCCATGATTTTTCTTTATGCCGCGGTTCTTTTTCAAGGGTTTTGTTTTGAACCGGGTGTAGTTAGTTTTTATTTTGTAGAATAGTAGAAACCTATGTGTTGTGTTTTGAATTGAAGGCAATATCTCTTAAATTTATTACACCTTAAGAATAGTGAGTTCTTTATTTGTGACGCTTAGGCTCAGTTTTTGATTCTTGCATAAGCATTTTAAACTGTATAAACTTAACTTTGTTTAACTGCTTTTACTAGAGTGTCTTGATGAATCCAATCCCGAGTGAGTAATGTGCCATGTGTTTGTGAGGTTTTGTATATTATGTGCATTGCATTTGATTTCTAGAACTTGCCTTGTGTGTTTACAAAGAGAAATAGTAGTTTTGTTCAGTCTTGGAAGTGATTTAGGCATTTGTTTGTTGAACCAGTTATATGCTTTTACCCACCTAATTGTTATGTATCTTAGTTAATCCCTTTAAGCCTGTAATCCTATTTCTTTGGCAACCACATTACAAGCCTTACCCTTTTTTTTGAATTGACCATCTATTTGAACCTTTAACCTCTCGTGAGCACTTAAATTTGTTATGAACTTTGTAAAAGTTGAAGTGTGGGGTGGTTGGTTTGGCTTTTGAGTGGAACTAATGAAATAAGGAGAAAGGTGCACTGTATTGAAAAAATAAGAGCCACTTGAATTGAAAAAGCAAAAAACAAATGTTGTATGATTGTGCAAAATATTCCATGAAAGTGGTAACTCTTGATGTAGTTGTGCTTAAAGAAGTTGGGAGTTAATGTATATTGATGATAAGGTGGAGTTATGGTTTAACAAAAGTGTGGGATTTTGAACAATGAAATATATGTATTAACGTACTTAGGCAGGTGGAGTCACTCTTATATCTAACTGTATCCTACCCATCCCGTATCCTACATTACAACCTATTAGAGTCCTACTTGATCTTTGACTGAATGAGCTCGATTAGTTTAGTAGTACACTACGGGCAAGCCTATGGTTTATCTTTTGTGGCATATGAATGTAATTTCTGAGAGTGAATTCTTTCTATATTGAGTTCCTAATTGTTGTTAAATTCGATGGTGTATGGAACTACTCTCTATTGTTATGAGGGAACTTAATTGATGAAGGAAAGTAATGTCGTTGACCTCTGTGTTAGAGTAAGTGAGCGGGTTATAAATAATGCATGGTACTTTTGAGTCAAATCTTGAGGCAAGAATGATACACTATTGTGCTTAGTCTATTATGATGGGATCGAGACATTCACCTTGGTAGAATTATGTATCACACTCTCATACGAGCGGGCCGTTCACCTCAGCAATATAATAGATGTATCTATAGTTCGTGTTGTTCGACCCTCGGCAGTGCATATATTATGATGGGATCGGGCCATACGCCTCGACATTTCTATAAAATACTCTTATGGAATCGTGCGAATTATTTGACAAAAAGCCAGTGTATCGGTGAGTTTTCCTAATTTAAACTGTGATGACCTATCTGGTGAGATCTATTATATATATACTCCGATTGAGGAGGTAACTACTAAGTGAGAGTGTGAGTTTATTGTAGAGAGGTGGATTGTACCTCATATTTATATTTGCTCATACCATTTATCTGCTCTATCCCATATTTATTTACTTCTTACCGTACCTATCTTATTGGGCCATTAGTAAGCGTCGATGTCGACCCCTCGTCACTAATTCTCTGGGGTTAGGCTAGATTCTTACTTAGTACGCATTGATTTACGTACTCATGCTACACTTCCTGCACTTATTGTGCAGGTATATATATGTTTCTGGTGGTCCTTTGGGCGCAGAGGTGTGACATTTGGGGGGACTTTACGGTGAGCTGCATTCCATGTTATGATCCGCAACATACAGAGTCTCCATTATAGTTATTTGTATTCTCCTATCTAACTTGTATTCCAGACAAATGTTGTATTTTATTATATTTCCTAGATAATGCTCATGCACTTATGACACCGGATTTCGGGGGTTCCTGCTGGTTGTTTATTATTGTAGTTCACGTAATTATTATCATTTTACCCTATAAATTCTATTTTATACTATTTAATTAATGGAAATTATGATTTCAAAGTAATAAGAACGAGTAATTAAGTTGATCGATCACCGTTGGCTTGCCTGACGGCGACGTTAGGCACTGTCATGACCTATAGTGGATTTTGGGTCGTGACAGCTTGGTATCAGAGCGGTTCACTTAGGTCTCACGAGTCATGAGCAAGTCTAGTAGAGTCTTGCGGATCGGTACGGAGACATCTGTACTTATTTTCGAGAGGCTACGGGGCTGTTAGGAGCACTTCCCTTCTTGATTCCTCATCGTGTGATTTGATTCTTTTGAGACTTATGCTTTTATTTCCTACCTACTCAATCTTATGCGATGTGAAGTGTTTGTTATCCCTTGGGCATCGAGGAGTTATAGTGGTACTGCACACGTGGTACCGGATATTTTTCCCTGCGTATTCGGGCAGGCTATTATCGTCTCCTTGTGGAAGGATGTCTTGTCATTTCAGCTCAGTATCTATATTTCCAGTGGTTTTGAGGCTATGCAGAGATTGCTATAATGTTCATGTGTTGTTATCGTAGGGTGTTGGTGTAATGGTTGTGTGCTTGTTTATGTGTCGATGAAATGAATGACTTGAAAGGAGGATTTCTCAGTGCATGATTTTGGTTGATGGAGTAACGAGACTTGATATTTTCGAGCGTGGTTGAATTTTCATTGTAATGCGGTGTCGTTGTCCTTGTTTGAACGCATTATGGTTCGTCGGTGTTATGGTCTTCAGGGCAGGGTGTGGTGAAATATTGTCTAAGAAGCGGTTGTCAAAGATGGTGGTGTGTAGCGGTTTCAAAATCGAATTGGTGTTTTGAATGTTGATGGTTCGAGAGAGACGATCTTCGAAGAGGTTTAGAGTTGGTATCAATTCATTAGTTCAGGTGCTGGAGGTATGGATTGATTTGGGGCAAAATTTGGGCAGCGAAGTATGAGGAAGGGAATGGCAGGAGGTGTCTCGCGGTGGTTGAATTGCTAGCAGGTCAAGTATGAAAAATAGAGGTCGAGAAGTTGCATAAATAATTTAATCGAAATAAGAGTGGCAGATTAGCATATGGATTATGTGGTAGGATTGCCATATGTTTTGAGAAAGTTTAGGGAGATTTGGGAATCATGATGAAAGGTGATTTGGTGTACGGATTTTATTTGGGATGGTGGCTACTGTACCGAGGGAGATTGAATATGGCAAAGAGGAGTTTGCTTGAAATGAAGAAGGGTGTGAAGACTTGATTATCGTTTTTTGGATGCAACATGACTTCGAATTTGGAATGTATTGTCGGACTTTCAGTTGATGTCTATGGGGAATGAACCGACTTTTACAGCTGGCGGACGAGTATGGGCTTTGGAGGGTTTACTGAATTCGTGGTAGTTGTACCCAATGCAGCATCGTTGGAAGATATCGGTATGGAATTTCCATAGGTGGGTTAGCTCATGTGAACAGGTTGGCAGTTACGTGATGTTGATGAACTTTCTACGAAGAATTCTACTTACTACCCAGAAAGAGGTCGAGTACGCGATTGTGGTTGATAATTTGGGATATTTTATGAAGAGTTTAACAAAAGATTTTGAGATATTTGGCGGGTTAATGGTGCAAGATCATGGTAATTGAGAAGGAGGAATTGTTGTGTGCTTTACGTTATCTGATGGTATCTTAAAGCTAAGTGGGGGAGCCCACCGTCTACAATTGGATCGTGTGGTTGTCTGTTTGTGCAACTTCTGGCTATCGGTACATTGGTGGATTATGTACGACTAAGAAAAGAAAACATCAGGGGTAATTCGAGAAAAGGATCTGATGAATGCGTGCTATATTTTGCCTTATAATTCATCCGATTATTTCTTTAGGAGTGTTCATGTGCTGACAGCACACTAGAGTTTGGCTTATATCCGGGACCAAGTCAGAGTGGGTGATTCTCAACAGTAGTTCTAATGGGTTCGTTATGTGGCTGGAGACCGGGATTTTGCAGCAAAGTGTGAAGAATACTTGGGAAATTTCTATGTTACCATCGTGTCTGCAAGGCAGTATTGGAAAAATGGGAGAAACAGTTTCGGATTCGCGGAAGGTCTTTTAGAATGGGTGTACCAGTTGGAGATGATATTGTGAGCGTGAGGAAGGTATAAGATGGTTCATGGGTATTGAGACGATGTGGTCTCGTGAAGTGGGTCCCTCGGGGGGAGTGTTGTTGAGTTCGTTATAATTCTTGAATGGAGCTACTATTATTTCTAAGGCAAGTCAAGAGTGAATTGGAAGAAGTTGGTTCGGTTAGTAATGGTTGAATCAGCATGATTGTGGCAATGAACAGTTCCTTCGACGTGTGAAGTTATACATGTGGTTTGTGGTTGTACGTGCGGGCTTGACAACCACCCTAACCTGATGAATTCGAGAGGTATTTGATTCAAATGGCCTTGTTATGTAAATCGATTCTGGAAGAGTCATGGCGGTTTAGATCGCGACTTGAGGTTTGTATTTTCTGCCGTTTGGGAATTCAGTTGCGTGTTGCATGGGTTCTTCTGAAATGAGCTAAGTGAAAATTTTCTAGCCAATAAAGTGTTTATTCTACTAGTAGTTCAGGGGTTATGATGAATTCTTGTACTCTCGCGTAGCGGCGCGATAAGTGCAGTAAGCGGCATGGGAATTGGAAGTTGAGGATCAAGGTTGCAGTTCGGTGTTGACAAGAATGTCATGAGCTTGGATTAGCAGGGAAGAATTCAAATGTTCAGATCAAGATGGCTCCCGAGATACAGGTCATTTATTGCACCTTATCCGTGCTTGGGTTTTGTAGCGTATGGTGCTATCCGTCTCCCATGGTGGTATTTTCGCACTTGGCGTGCTTATGGTCAATATTCGGTATTTTGTAGGTATAAGCATTATGGCTTGACAGGTATTTCCTTATTTATTGATATATATGGATCGGGTGGCACGCCTCCACGGGTACGTTGTTTGGATCGGGTTGCACGCCACAACAGTATCATGTTTGGATCGGGTTGCATGCCGCAATGATATCATGTGTGGATCGGGTTTCACGCTACAACAGTGAGATGTTGAGTACGGTTCCCTATATCTATTCCTGTGTATTTGGTTTCTCATTCTTTGAGAAGGGTTCATAGCATCTGTTCGGTCATGTTATTCGTTACGCGGGCTGGGTAGTTCTTTCTTAGAGTTCGTGTTTCCTTATGTATCACATTCTAGTTTGTAGCTTGTTGGCGAATTGATGGCATCATATGAGATTTTTGTCAGTGATTGAGATGGCTTACTGCCTGGGCAGCTTGTACTAGGTGGGACGAGGTTATTGGACCTGGGATCAGTGCGATCGAAGTTATGTAGGGTATATTAAAGAGCAAATATTGTTATTTAATTCAGAATGAGGTAATGATCCTTGTCGGGAGAAGAGACTCCCTGATCTGTTATTTCGGTAGGTGGTTATTAGTTCTACACATCTTTTCCGTCGTGGCAGTATTGCGAGAGTTGAAACATGGCCTATATATGTTATGAGGTGTATTATGTGCACCAGGTTCGTGGAATTGCAGCTATTGTTGTCGGAGAATGTAATTATGGGCATATGACTTATGTGGTGCATGGTGTGATTTCAGCATAGGTGCATGATCATGTTTGGGTATAGTGTGTAGTGATTGACACGGTGTTCGTATGTTAGGATCAAGTCTTGTAGAGAAATTCAGAGGTTGGAATTTGGTTCTAAGGCTTTCTCACTAAATAAAAAGGGAGGATCTTCAGTCTGGCTCGAGCTAATGTGCTCAACTGGGTTGTGGTGGTATGGGTAGGTGCACGAGGTGTTAAATAGTGATTTTGGACAACTCCGGAGTAGTTCTTGGCACGTTCGAGGACGAACGTATGTTTAAGTGGGAGAGAATGTAACGACCTGACTGGTCGTTTTGAGATCTAGCGCTTCGTTTAGCGGTTTGAGGCCTTGAGTAGCTTCACTTCAGGTATTATGACTTGAACATATGGTCGCAATTGAATTTTAGGAAGTTCGGAGTTGATTCGGATGGAAAATTCTAAATTCGAAAACTTTAAGTTGGAGAAATTGACTAAGGTTTGACTTTTGAGTAAACGACCTCGGAATCGAGATTTGAAGGTCCCAATAGGTTCGTATGGTGATTTCGAACTTGGGCGTATGTTCGGGTTGAGTATCGGGTGGTCCAGAAGCTTTTCAGCGCTTATTATGGTAGGTTGACATTTTGAAGGTTTAAGAATTTCATAAGTTTAGTTTGAAGTGGATTTTGATGTTATCGATGTCCGTTTGAGGTTCCGAGCCTTGGAATAGGTTCGTATTGTGATTTGTGACTTGTGCGTAAAATTTGAAGTCATTTCGGATTGATTTGGTACGTTTCGGCACAAGATATAGAATTTGGAAATTCAAAAATTTATAAGTTGATTCGAGGCGCGATTCGTAATTTCAACGTTATTTGGCGTGATTTGAGGCCTTGACTAAGTTCATATTGCATTTTTGGACGTGTTGGTATATTTGGTTAAGGTCCCGAGGGTCTCGGGTGGATTCCGGATGGTTAACGGATCGATTTTTGGAATAAGAAAAATGCTAGAATTTTTCGGGTTGCTGGTGCGATCACATCTGCGGAAGCTGGGTCGCAGAAGCGAGGATCACATCGCAGAAGCGAGGAAGGATGGCTGGGGAAGGATTCGCATAAGCGAAAAATGGAACGCTTCTGCGGCTTCGCAGAAGCGACGGAGTGGTTTCATAAGCGAGTTGGAGCGCAGAGGCGGCTATGGCTTTGCACCTGCGGTTGCATAGAAGCAGGAAGGAGCAGGTGCGATGGGACTGCTGACCAGTGGACTTCGCAGATGTGCATTTATGTTCGCAGAAGCGACTTCGCAAATGCGAAGATTTTGTCCGCAGAAGCAAAAACAGGGCAGAACATAAGGGGATCAAACTTGTTCATTTCATCATGTTCATTTGAGATTTTTGGAGCTCGGTTCTTGGGTGATTTTGAGGAGTTTTCATTAGGCAACACAAGGTAAGTAATTTTATCACTTGTTGTGAGCAGAATGTAAGGTTTATATATGGATTTAAGGAGGAAAATTTAGGAAAATTGTGGGATTTTGGTAGAAAACCTAGAATTAATAATTTTAGATTTTAACCACGATTTTGGAAATGGAATTAGAAATAAATTATATATTTGAGTTCGTAATGTTATGGGTAATGTTTATCTTCGAAAAGTTTCAGAATCCGGGCGCGTGGGCTCGAGGGTTGACTTTGTTGGTTTTTGAGCGAAGTTGGAAATCATTATAAATGGTTAAATTATACGTATTGGGGTATATTTTGATTGGTTTGCACATTGTTTGACTAGTTTTGGAAAGACGGGTATCGGTTTGAGGTGTTTGAGTGGCGTTGGAGCCGGTTAAGGAACTTCGGAGCGAGGTAAGTCTCCTGTCTAACCTTGTGAGGGGGGAAATTACCCCATAAGTGTTATATTCTTATGTGCTACATGTTGTGGGATCTACGCACGTACGAGGTGACGAGTGTCCGTGTGTATGCTTAGAAATCCTTGATTATGTCGGGGTAGACTTAGTCTCACGCCATGCTATAATTATACTATTTGAGTTATCTTTGCTTGTTTAAATTCCTTTATTTCATGTTACGAATTGAGACTAGACTTGTTGTCCCGACCCAAACTCCCTCTGTATAACGTCGTGACGGCACCTAGTCTCTACGACTAGGTAAGCCTAATAAATTGAGGAAAATAACAAAACGAAAGTAAAACTCGGCAACTAATAGTAGTGGATAACTGAATAACTAGTAACAATGCCGCTCGGCATGTAAAATAACCAATAATCTATAAATACACAGTCTTCCCAAAACCTGGAACATCGTAAGTCACAAGCTACAGAAGGAAAATGGCATCTCTATACACTAGAGTCAAATAAAAGGAATACAGGAAGTGTTTGACATAGGGGAGAATAGAGGGGGACTCCTAGGTCTGTGGACGCGAGCAGATGTACCTTGAAGTCTCCGGAACAGCAGCAAATGCACAACTACTAGCGAGGCTGGTATGATGAACGTAGATCTGCACACGAAAATATGTGCAGAAGAGTAGCATGAGTACACTATAATGGTACCCAGTAAGAGCCAAGCCTAACCTCGGTCGAGTAGTGACGAGGTCAGGTCAGGTCCACTGGTAAATAATAAATAAGGCAGGAGAATATACAGAATAATGAGAGACTAGAATTTAACAAAAAGGAAACACATCAAGGCAACAGTACAACACACAGGGGTAAACAGCAGGGGATTTCCCCAGATACCGTCTCGTAGTCCCAAAAATAATATACAGGGAGAACTCCCAAGGTCCCGCCTCGTAGCCTCAAAAGCAAATGTGCAGGGAGAACTCCCAAGATACCGCCTCGTAGTCTCAAAAGTAAATGTGCAGGGAAAACTCTCGAGGAACTGCCTCGTAGTCTCAAAAGTAAACACACAGCTCAAACCGATAAATACAACAGTTAACAGCAAGATTTCTACAGTTATACTGATAAAGAACAAGGAAAAGCAAGAAATCAACTAGGCATGCTTCACAGAGTTCAAATAAGCAGTTAAAGCATGTAGACATGCGATATTAGACTAAACAGGATAACTACACATACTGTAATAGCTCAATTAAGAATGAAAACAGACTAATACTCATTTAAACGGTATAACTCAAATTAAAGGAAAAACAGGTTGTTACTCAGTAAAATAAATCGGGTTTTACGACAAATAGACTGTGTACGTACTCGTCACCTCACGTACACGGCTCTCACATATCACAACAGTACCAAATCCTAAGGGGATTTCCCCCACACAAGGTTAGGCAAGCCACTTACCTCGAACCAAGCTCAATCAATTGGTAATAATGCCTTTTCCATGAATATCCGACTCCGAATGGCCCAAATCTAGCCAAAATCAATTACATACGATAAATACAACTATAAGAAACTAATCTAATTAATAAAATCAAAGCTAAAGCAAAAAATTAGAAAACCGTCCCAAAGAGCCTCCCTAGACCCACATCTCGAAATTGGGTAAAAATAACAAAATATGAACACTCATTCACTCACGAGTCCAACCATATAAGAATTACTCGAATCCGACCTCAAATCGCCTTTCAAAACTCAAAATTTTTGTCTAGGAAGTTTCTACCATTTCCCCCCAAATTTCCAACTCAAATCCCTAATTAGATAATGAAAATAGTAATAGATTCGTGAAATATAGTCCAATCCGGGTTAGAATCACTTACCCCCAACAATTTCCTTGAAGAACCCTCGAAAATTCGCCTCACACCGAGCTCTCAAAGTCCCAAAATTGAAAATGGAAGTCAAACCCTCGAACTTGACCTTTCTGCCCAGCGATTCCACATCTGCGGACTACCAGTCGCACCTGCGGAAATTCCATTGCAAGTGCGGAAATGACTTAAGAGGCCTGGGACTGCTTCTGCGATAAGGTGGCCTCACCTGCGCGAGCGCACTTGCGGACAATAGTCCACTTCTGCGAAGTCCTCCCCTACTCGGCTCCCGCTTCTGCGATCACTCCCCCGCAGGAGCGGTTCCGGTTCTGCGCCCCTTTTGCCTCACCTGCGACCACTGGTTACCCAGACCATGGCTGCATCTACGAGCTCCCTTCCGCACGTGCGAGCCCACACTTGCAGTCACCCCACCGCAGGTGCGATTACACCAGAAGTTGAAATGCTTCAGCAATTCCTCCAACTCCCAATTTGAACCGTTGACCATCCGAAATCAACCCGAGGCCCCCGGGACCTCAACCAAATATACCAACAAGTCCTAAAACACCATACGAACTTAGTCGAGCCCTCAAATCACATCAAACAATACTAAAAACACAAATCACTCTCTAATTCAAACTTAATGAACTTTGAAATTTCAAACTTCTACAACCGATGCCGAAACCAATCAAACCACGTCCGATTGACCTCAAATTTTGCACACAAGTCATAATTGACATTACGGACCTACTCCAACTTCCAGAATTGGAATCAGACCCCGATATCAAAAAGTTCACTTCGAGTCAAACTTCCCAAAAATTTAACTTTTGCCATTTCAAGCTTAATTTAGCTACAGACCTCCAAAACATAATTCGGACACGCTCCTAAGTCCAAAATCACCCAACAGAGCTAACGGAACCGACAAAACTCTATTCCGGAGTCGTCTTTACACAGTTCCAACTACGGTCAAACTCTTAGAACTTTAGCTAGAGCTTTAGGGACAAAGTATCCCAAATCACTCTGAAACCACAAACAAAACCTCCTGGCAAGTCACATAAGCAGAAAAGGATACGGGAAAAGCAGTAAATAGGGGATCGAGGCTAATACACTCAAAATGACCGGCCGGGTTGTTACATCTTCCCCCTCTTAAAACAATCGTTCGTCCTCGAACAAGGATAGAGACATACCTGAATTGGTGAAAAGATGAGGATATCGGCTGCACGTATCTTGCTCGGTCTCCCCAGTCGCCTCCTCGACCGGCTGACCCCTCCACTGAACCTTCGCGGAAGCAATGTTCTTTGACCTCAGCTTTCAAACCTGCCTGTCCAAAATAGCCACCGACTCCTCAAGATAAGATAAATCCTTGTCCAACTGGACTGAGCTGAAATCCAACACATGAGACGGATCACCGTGATACTTTTGAAGCATTGAAACACGGAACACTGGATGAACTCCTGCTAGGCTGGGAGGCAAGGCAAGCTCATAAGCAACCTCCCCAACACGTCGCAACACCTCAAATGGGCCGATAAACCTTGGGCTCAGCTTGCCCTTTTTTCCGAACCTCATAACACCCTTCATAGGTGACACCCGGAGCAAGACCCGTTCCCCAACCATGAATGCAACATCGCGAACCTTCCGATCCGCATAAATCTTCTGTCTGGACTGGGCTGTGCGAAGTCGATCCTGAACCACCTTAACCTTTTCCAAAGTATCCTGAACCAAGTCTGTGCCCAATAGCCTAGCCTCGCCCGGCTCGAACCAATCCATTGGAGACCGACACCGCCTACCATACAGAGCCTCATACGGTGCTATCTGGATGCTCGACTGATAACTGTTGTTGTAGGAAAAATCCTCTAATGGCAAGAACTTATCCCTAGAACCTCCAAACTCCATCACACACGCACGGAGCATATCCTCTAATATCTGAATAGTGCGCTCAGACTGTCCGTCCATCTGAGGGTAAAATGTTGTGCTCAGCTCCACTCGAATACCCAACTCATGTTGTATGGCCCTCCAGAACCGTGATGTAAACTGCGTACCCCGGTCAGAGATGATAAATACCGGTACGCCATGGATCCTGACGATCTCGCGGATATAAATTCGAGCCAGCTGTTCGGAAGAATAGGTAGTCATCATAGGAAGGAAATGAGCTGACTTGGTCAGTCTATCTACAATCACCCATACTGCATCAAACTTCCGCTGAGTCCGTGGGAGTCCAACAACGAAATCCATAGTGATCCGCTCTCATTTCCACTCCGGAATCTCTAACTTCTGAAGCAACCCACCTGGCTGCTAATGCTCATACTTCACCTGTTGGCAATTTAGACACCGAGCTACATACTCCACTATGTCCTTCTTCATCCTTCTCCACCAGTAATGTTGCCTCAAGTCCTGGTACATCTTCGCGGTACCTGGATGAATGGAGTACCTCGAGCTGTGAGCCTCCTGGAGAATCAACTCACGCAACCCATCTACATTGGGTACACATAGCCTGCCCTGCATCTTCAATGCACCATCATCCCTAGTAGTGACCTCCTTAGCATCACTGTGCTGAATCGTGTCCTTAAGGACAAGCAGATGGGGGTCATCATACTGACGCTCCCTGATACGATCAAAAAGCGAAGATCAAGAGACCACACAAGCCAATACTCGATTCGGCTAAAAAATATCCAGTCTAACAAACTAGCTGGCTAAGGCCTGAACATCCAACGCCAATGGCCTCTCTACTGTTGGTAGATATGTTAAGCTCCCCAAACTCTCCGCCCGACAACTCAAAGCATCGGCCACCACATTGGCCTTCCCAGGATGGTACAAAATGGTGATATCATAATCCTTAAGCAGCTCCAACCACCTCCGCTGATGCAAGTTAAGATCCTTCTGCTTGAACAAATGCTGCAAACTCCGGTGATCGGTGCAGATCTCATAAGGGACACTGTACAAATAGTGCCGCCAAATCTTCAAGGCATGAACAATAGTTGCTAACTCAAGGTCGTAGACGGGATAGTTCTTTTCATGTACCTTCAATTGTCTGGAAGCGTAGGCCATCATCCTACCGTCCTGCATCAACACCGCGTCGAGGCCAATCCGCGACGCATCACAATATACCATATATGACCTCGAACCTGTAGGCAATACCAATACTGGGGCTATAGTCAAAGCTGCCTTGAGCTTCTGAAAGCTCTCCTCACACTCCTATGTCCATCTGAACGGAGCACCCCTCTGGGTCAGCCTGGTCATAGATGCTTCAATAGATGAGAATCCCTCTACAAAACGACGGTAATACCCCGCCAAACCAAGAAAACTCTAGATCTCTGTAGTTGATGACGGTCTAGGACAACTTTGCATTGCTTCCACCTTCTTCGGATCCACCTTGATCCCATCACTCGATACTACATGACCCAAGAATGCCACTGAGTCTAGCCAAAACTCGCTCTTTGAAAATTTTGCGTATGACTTCTTTTCTCTTAAGGTTTGAAGCACAGTCCTCGGGTGCTGCTCATGATCCTCCCGAGTCCGGGAGTACACCAGAATGTCGTCAATAAACACAATGACGAAAGAGTCAAGATAAGGCCAAAACACACTATGCATCAAGTGCATAACAGCTGTTGGGGCATTGATCAACCCAAATGACATCACAAGGAACCCGTAGTGACCATACCGAGTCCTGAAAGCGGTCTTCGAGAGATATATGGCTTCCGAATCTTCAACTGATGATAGCCAGAATGTATATTAATCTTGGAAAATACTATGGCACCCTGTAGCTGATCAAATAAATCATCAATACGAGGCAATAGATACTTGTTCTTCACTGTAACATTGTTCAGCTGGCGATAATCAATGCACATACACATAGAACCATCCATTTCTTCACAAATAAGACAAGAGCACCCCAAGGTGACACATTGTGTCGAATGAAGCGCTTATCAAGCAACTCCTGTAACTGCTCTTTCAATTCCTTCAACTCAGGAGGATCCATACGATACGGAGGAATAGAGATGGACTGAGTGCCCGGCAACAAATCAATGCCAAAATCAATTTCTCTGTCGGGCGACATGCCCGAAAGATTAGCTGGAAACACATCTGGAAAGTCCCTCACTACTGGGACTGACTCAAATGTAGGGGCATTAATACTGACATCTCTCACATGAGCTAGATATGCATCACACCCCTTCTCAACCATTCATTGAGCTTTAAGAAATGAAATAACTCTGCTGGGAGTATACTCTAAGGTACCTCTCCACTCTGATTGCGGTAATCCTGGCATAGCCAGCATCACGGTCTTAGCGTGACAATCAAGAATAGCATAATGGGGCGACAACCAGTCCATGCCCAAGATAACATCAAAGTCTACCATACTAAGTAATAATAAATCATCTCTGGTCTCAAAACCTCTAAGAGCACTCAAACACAACTGATACACATGGTCCACAACAAGAAAATCTCCCACACGAGTAGACACATGAACAGGGGAACTCAAGGAGTCACGAGATACGCCTAAATACGGGGTAAAATAAGAGGACGCATAGGAATAAGTGGAGCCTGGATCAAATAAAACCGACGTATCTCTATGACAGACCGGAACAATACCTGTAATGACAGAGTCAGAAGCAACTGCCTCTGTACGAGCCAGAAGAGCATAATATTTGGCCTGGCCTCCCTCTCTAGGGCAACTTCGACCTCTCTGACCTCCACCTCGAGCTGGCCGAGCAGGTGGGGCGGTAGCTGGTGTTGGAATCATAGCCTGAGGACCCGGTGGAGCACGCAGTGGCTGAGAAGTCTGTAGAGGTGCACCCCCACCTAAGTCTGGGGAAATCCCTCACAATATGGCGGGTGTTGCCACACTCAAAACAAGCTCTCAGAGATCATGGTTGCTGTGACTGGATCGGGCCAGGTCTGCTGGACTGACCGCTAAAGGCACCTCGTACAGGAGGCACACTAGACACTGGCGGTGCATAATAAGGCTCTTGGGGCCTAGAAGGGTCCGGAATACCACTGGCAGCTGGAAAAGCTGAATGAATGGGGTGACTCACATAACCCCTACCATGGCGAACTGCAGTTGGGGCACGAGTACCATTATAAGTACCAAACTCTCGAGAACTCTTGGCCTCCCTCTCCTCTCTATCCCGAGCGAGCATGCCCTCCAATCTCCTAGCAATACTCACAACCTGCTGGTATGGAATATCCATCTCCAGCTCCCTGGCCATACTAATCCTGATACTGTTGTGGAGTCTTTCAATAAACCGACGAATCCTCTCTCGAACTATGGCAACCAAGGTCGGTGTATGTCGGCCAAATCACTGAAGCGAACTGCATACTCTGACACAGTCATAGTACCCTGGCGCAACTGCTCAAACTCCGCGCGCCATGCGTCTTTGAGACTCTGGGGAACATACTCCCTCAAGAACATATCCGAGACTGAGTCCATGTAAGTGAAGCTGCCTCAGCCGGACTACTCAACTCATAAGCATGCCACCACTGATAGGCTGCTCCTCTAAGTTGGAATGCAGTAAAAGAAACCCCATTCTACTCCGCTACACCCATAGTGCGGAGAATACGGTGACACTCCTACAAAAAAATCTTAGGCATCCTATGACGCCAATCCACTGAAGGTAGGAGGGTGGTACTTC
This sequence comes from Nicotiana tabacum, assembly GCF_000715075.1. Classification (NCBI taxonomy): domain Eukaryota; kingdom Viridiplantae; phylum Streptophyta; class Magnoliopsida; order Solanales; family Solanaceae; genus Nicotiana; species Nicotiana tabacum. The sequence continues at coordinate 108,444,791 of NC_134088.1, read as the reverse complement.
ATGTACCTCTCAAGTTTGAGCTGCTCCACCTCAGAAACGGCTACCCTATCCTCGGGTTGAGCTGGAGCTACTAGCTGCATCGGTAAAATCTTCGAAACCTGGTCGACCTGAACCCGCTGCTTTGGAGTACCGGCGACGGGAATCTGTGCTCCTCCCCCGGCTTGAGATGTGGCAGGTGCAAGTGGAATCAATCAAGCCTGAGCTAAGGTGTTGAACATGCTCATGAACTGGGCTAGAGTCTCCTAGAGGGCTGGTGCAGCAACAGGTACCTCAAGTGCCTGCCCTCCAGCTGGAGCTACTAGGGGCTCCTTTGTAGCAGCTCACGCGGGTGCTCTGGCTGCACCGGATAGACGTCTTCGGCCTCTACCCCGGCCCCGGCCTCTCGTGTCTCTAGCAGGGTGGCGCGGGTGCCTGGTCATCAGATACGCCTATACGTGTCATCACCATCTGTGAGAGAATAGAATACAGAAGTTTAGAATTTTGAAGTCCACAATTTCGCACGATAAGAAATCAAAGAAGTGTAATTTTTCCTAACAGTTCCATAGCCTCCCGAAGATAAATACAGATGTCTCTCTACTGATCCGCAAGACTCTACTAAACTTGCTTGTGACTCACGACACCTATGAACCTAAAGCTCTAATACTAACTTGTCAAGACCCAAACTCCCTTCGTATAACATCGTGACGGCACCTGGTCTCTGGGACTAGGTAAGCCTAACAAATTGTGGAAAATAACAAAACGAAAGTAAAACTTGGCAACTAACAGCAGTGGATAACTGAATAACTAGTAACAATGCCACTCGACATGTACAATAACCAATACTCTATAAATACACAGTCTTCCCAAAATTTGGAACATCATAAGTCACAAGCTATAGAAGAAAAATAGCATCTCTATACACCAGAGTCAAATAAAACGAATACAGGAAGTGTTTGACATAGGGGAGAAAAGAGGGGGACTCCTAGGTCTGCTGACGCGAGCAGATATACCTTGAAGTCTCCGGAACAGCAGCAAATGCAAAACTACTAGCGAGGCTGGTATGATGAACCTGGATCTGCATACGAAAATATGTGCAGAAGAGTAGTATGAGTACACCACAATGGTACCTAGTAAGTGCCAAGCCTAACCTCGGTCGAGTAGTGACGAGGCCAGGGCAGGCCCACTGGTAAATAATAAATAAGACATGAGAATATACAGTATAATGAGAGACTAGAATTTAACAAAAAGGAAGCACATCAAGGCAATAATACAACACACAAGGGTAAACAACAGGGGATCTCCCGAGATACCGTTTCGTAGTCCCAAAATAAATATACAGGGAGAACTCCCGAGGTACCGCCTCGTAGTCTCAAAAGTAAATGTGCAGGGAGAACCCCCGAGGTACCACCTCGTAATCTCAAAAGTAAATGTGCAGGGAGAACTCCCGAGGTATCGCCTCATAGTCTCGAACGTAAATATGCAGGGAGAACTCCCGAGGAACCGCTTCGTAGTCTCAAAAGTAAACACACAGCTCAAACCGATAAATACAACAGTTAACAGCAAGATTTCTACAATTATACTGATAAAGAACAAGACAAAATAGAAAATCAACTAGGAATGCTTCATAGAGTTCAAATAAGCAGTTAAAGCATGTAGACATGCGATATTACACTAAACAGGATAACTACACATATTGGAATAGCTCAATTAAGAATGAAAACAGACTAATACTCATTTAAACGGTATAACTCAAATTAAAGGAAAAATAGGTTGCTACTCAGTAAAATAAATTAGGTTTTACAACAAATAGCCCGTGTACATACTCGTCCTCACGTACATGACGCTCACATATCACAACAGTACCAAATCCTAAGGGGATTCTCCCCACACAAGGTTAGACGAGCCACTTACCTCGAACCAAGATCAATCAATCGGTAACAATGCCTTTTCCACGAATATCTGACTCTGAATGGCCCAAATCTAGCCAAAATTAATTACATACCATAAATACAATTATAAGAAACTAATCTAATTAATAAAATCAAAGCTAAAGCAAGAAATTAGAAAATCGCCCTAAAGAGCCTCCCCGGGCCCCCGTCTCAAAATCGGGTAAATGTCCCATAATATGAACACCCATTCACTCACGAGTCCAACCATATAAGAATTACTCGAATCCGACCTCAAATCGCCTTTCAAAACTCAAAATTTTAGTCTAGGAAGTTTCTACCATTTTTCTCCAAATTTCCAACTCAAATCCCTAATTAGATGATGAAAATAGTAATAGATTCATGAAATATAGTCCAATCCGAGTTAGAATCACTTACCCCCAACAATTTCCTTGAAAACCCCTCGAAAAATTGCCTCACATCGAGCTCTCAAAGTCCCAAAATTGAAAATGAAAATCAAACCCTCGAACTTGACCTTTCTGCCCAGCGATTCCGCATCTGCGGACTACCAGCCGCACCTGCGATGCTGCACCTGCTAAAATTTCATCACAGGTGCAGAAATGACTTAAGAGTCCTGGGTCATCTTCTGGAAGCGGACAATGGTCCGCTTCTGCGAAGTCCTCTCCCACTCGGCTCCCGTTTCTGCGATCACTCCCCCGTAGCAGCGGCTCCGGTTCTGTGCCCCTTTTGTCGCACCTGCGACCATTGGGTATCCAGACCAGGGCCGCATCTGCAGCTCCCTTCCGCATGTGCGAGTCCGCACCTGCAGTCACCCCACCACAGGTGCGATTACACCAGAAGCTGAAATGCTTCAGCAATTCTTCCAACTCCCAAATTGATCCGTTGACCATCCGAAATCAACCTGAGGCCCCCGGGACCTCAACCAAATATACCAATAAGTCCTAAAACACCATAAAAACTTAGTTGAGCCCTCAAATCATATCAAACAACGCTAAAACCACAAATTACCCTCCAATTCAAACTTAATAAACTTTGAAATTTCAAACTTTGACAACTGATGTCGAAACCTATCAAACCACGTCCGATTGACCTCAAATTTTGCACACAAGTAATAATTGAAATTACGGACCTACTTCAACTTCTGAAAATGGAATCTGACCCCAATATCAAAAAGTCCACTTCCAGTCAAACTTCCCAAAAATTCAACTTTCGCCATTTCAAGCCTAATTTAGCTACAAATCTCCAAAACACAATCCAGACACGCTCCTAAGTCCAAAATCATCCAACGGAGCTAACGGAACCGACAAAACTCCCTTCCGGAGTCGTTTTCACATGGTTTTAATTACGGTCAAAATCTTAGAACTTTAGCTATAGCTTTATAGACTAAGTGTTCCAAATCACTTCGAAACCATAAACAAAACCTCCCGACAAGTCACATAAGCAGAAAAAGATACGGGAAAAGTAGTAAATAGGGAATCGAGGCTAATACACTCAAAACGATCGGCCGGATCGTTACATTTACATAGGGTTATAGATTCGCTATTGTAGAGATATGACGAGCTACTTAATTTAGCCGTGGAATAATTATGCTCCCCTTACGAATTTCTCCCGCGTTGTGCGTTTTCATCGAAAAGCTTCCTTAAAGTTCATAACTCACACATTTATTCTTAAACGGGGTCAAGGATCCGTTAAAGCTTCTTATTCTAATGGGATCAGGCCATTCGCCTTGACAGTATAATAGATACATCTATGGTTCGTACGGTTTGACCCTCGATAGTACGCACATTATGATGGGATTGGGTCGTTCGCCTCGGTAGGATTATGTATCACTCTCATGGGAGCGAATCGTTCGCATCGGTAATATAATAGATGCATCTATAGTTCGTGTCGTTCGACCCTTGGAAGTGCACATATTATGATGGGATCGGGCCATACGCCTCAGTATTTCTATAAAATACTCTTATGGAATCGTGCGTATTATTTGACAAGAAGCCAGTGTATCGGTGAGTTTTCCTGATTTGAACTGTGGCGACATATATGGTGAGGTCCATTATATATATACTCCGATTGAGGAGGTAAATACTAACTGAGAGCGTGAGTTTATTGTTAAGAGGGGGATTGTACCCTGTATTTATATTCTCGACCCCTCGTCACTAGCTCTCTGGGGTTAGGCTAGATGCTTACTGGGTACGCATTGATTTACGTACTCATGCTACACTTGTTTCACTTATTGTGCAAGTAGATATATGTTTCTGGTGGTCCTCTGGGAGCAGAGGCGCGACATTTGCGGGACTTTACGGTGAGTTGCATTCCATGTTACGATTCACAGCATACAGAGTCTCCATTGGAGTTATTTATATTCTCCTGTCTAACTTGTATTCCAGACAGATGTTGTATTTTATTATATTTCTTAGTTAATGCTCATGCACTTATGACACTGGGTTTTGGGGGTTCCTACTGGTTGTTCGTATTGTAGTTCACGTAATTATTATCAATTTACAGCATTTTACCCTGTAAATTCTATTTCATACTGTTTAATTAATGGAAATTATGATTTTAAAGTAATAAGAATGAGTAATTAAGTTGATCGATCATCGTTGGCTTGCCTGACGATGGTGTTAGGCGACATCACGACCTATAGTGGATTTTGGATCGTGACAGTCAAATTCTCCGGCAATGAAGTTTATTAATTTGTCCCCCCACATAATTTGAACTGAAATAGTTTTGTCAGAAATTCTTTTGATCAAGTTTTGAAAAACTTTTGAAAACATTTTTCAACCAAACGTTAATGCTTCAAAATTAACATGTTAAGATCTAGAAAACATGTCAAAACAAGAAGACGCGAAGTAATGGATTGACTATATATTATATATACAGTAAAGTTTTGACCTTATATATTGTTTCATGTGCTCGTCGTTAGGGTGTGATTGGTAACATACACAAATCTAAACCTCATAACTGTTTTTGCAAGTTGAAAGAAATAAAAGACTAATGAAATAATATTTAGCGAGGATGAGCTAGGGCTTACAAGAGGTCATATAATGATATAAATGAAAACATGACCTCGAGGATTCAAATCCCATGTTACTAAAATCTAACATTTTTATGCATTTAAGGGTGACTTAGCTTAGTGGTTAATAAAGTGAGTAAAAATTTAAAAAGACCAGAAAATCTTAGCAGAGACGAAAAAAACCGTATAGAAGGTATTTATTGGAATAATTATGCACAAATTGATTCAGGCACCATTAATATTGGAAAAAAAAAAAGGATGACCCTCTTTAACTACAATATCGAACAATATTGTCGCCTGAAAAAATCGAATTGCCCATACACCTTTCAGAATAACCAGAAAAGTTCACAAATATGCCCAACCTCTTCCCAGCATTAAAAAATTTATTAGAGAATGCCGCACTTGTAGCCACCTCCAAGTTACAAAGAAACAAAGACTAAATTGTCACAAATAAGAGAATGCAAATTGCCCTAATCTTTATTCGAAAATGAATACTTTCTCTGTTTCAAAAAGATTAACATTATTTTCTTATTAATCTGTTTCAAAAAGATTGATAACTTTTAATTTTTTCTTAATAGGAAGCATTTATATCACACACAAATGCTATGACATGTTTCAGACCACAAGTTTCAAAACTTTTAGAGGCACACAAATATTATAGCTTATTTAAGATCATATATCTCAAACTAGCTAAGACAATTTTTTTTGAAACGAAATATAAAAGAAGTTTCGAACAAGGAAAAGTTTCTAAAGATGTTAACAACTAAATAGCTCCCAGGTTAGAAAACTCTTGAACTATTTCATTCAAATAGCTGTAAGAGACCCCATTTAACACCAAATGGGAGATAAGGAAGAGCTGCCCTTTTGTGTCAACCATGTTAGTCTGTTACCCTCATGAAACAGACTAATAGACTGCTACTTCTCATGTAATATGTGGACCAATATTTAATTATTTTGTTTGCACTTTTTGTTTTGATCTAGAATATATTAAATACTATTATATTTCCAAATATCTAGAGAATTTGCACTTTTTGCACTTTTTTTTTTTGCGACATGCATTACTGTTTCGTCATCTTACTTCTTCTAAAAGCTCTTATCATGATCTATCTTGCATGACTAAATTGAATCAGAAGACAGCTAGTTCATGTGCCCCATGAGTTATGGCACCCTTTGGGGTCATCGTGAAAAGAAGAATTTCGATTAAAAGTAAAAAAAAGAGAAAATAACTACTTATGTGACAAAGTTTTAATAAACACAAAACCTTGTGTTTATAAACACGACACAATATTTATGCGACTATAAAATTCTTAAAACTTGTGGTTTTAATCCGAATAGAAGGGAGTATAAGTTTTGTTTGAAAAGAAAAGTCAGATGGTTTTTTCATGTTGGGAGTTTTTTCTTTTTTTTTTCTTTTTTAGATTTTGAATGGATAAGTAACCAAGAAAGGTGGACAAGAGGAATCAAGGGTGGCCAGTGTTCAAAGGCGGAGCCAGCATTGCGGATAACCAAGCCATTCTTCAAACAAATAATAGGATCATGATATATGTGATTTTGTTCTGAAATGTAATATTAAGTAATTAATGTCTGAATGGAGACTGAAAATTAAAATATATTTAACTCTTGTACTTCAAAATTCAAACCTCATTCTTGTTGAAAGTAATAAATTCAGAATATCATAAAATATCCAACATACATGTGTGAACACAGACATGCATGCGAGGAGGTCTGATTAAGGTGGAGAAGAACTGAAAGCGAGGGATCTAGCTACTGCATCTCTGCAACTTATATACAAGCGAGGCGAAGGCCTTATTAATTATCCTATATATAGTTGGCCATACCCGTACATAACAAATAATTGTAATTTCGATAGTGGGGTAGGAAGAAAACGAGAGGTTCAGATGATAACACATACGCAGGGGCGGCTTAATAGAATATGTAGCCTTAAGCCAAAATCTAAAAAGAAGCCTTAAAATTTTAATAAGATTTTTACATATTGTATTTGATGTTGTATAGGGTGAAATTGATTTATATTAAATGCTCGAATGATTGCATGAGACGTGAAACCGGAGGCAAACGGAAGATAAAGTGAGTGAAAACCAAGACCGAGGACAATAACTTCGGTTGGTATCGGGTAGATCCCGAAGAGAACATAGTCAACGGAAGCAAATGAATATTTGTCACGAAATGACATTTAATGAAGAATATTTCTCAGTATTAAGTATATGAAGTCGTTGCAGAGAATTTTGGCATTCATGGCATGACGTTACATATTCATCAATGGTCCACATTATTGTCATTTAAGAAGGGCTTGATCCTAGAATCTTATTCCCAAGGTATAGCTATAAATAGGGGCTTCAACAACCACTGTAGACACGAGATCTCTGGCGAAACTTATGCTACATTTTACTATCAAGCTGAATAATATAAGTTTTTTTTTGTCTAGTATTGCTCTTGTCGCTATCTTCGGAAGCCTTGCTCCCGGAACCAGGCTTGCTATTTCTTTCTATTTCAACGCTAAGTCTTACTTTTTATTTAATTTATTTATCATTTTGGGATCGTTTGTCTATAAACCACGTAACAAATTCAACTATACCGTTTTACGGGTAAACAGTTTGGCGCCCACCGTGAGGCTTAGACAGTTGCGTAATAGAGTTGATCCTTGTATCTAGTTCTAACTTGTTTGATTCTTTGTTTCATATCAAAGTCAGAAAAATGGTAGCTACTGATGTCAACGTCGCACATAACATTGAGGCACTCTAAAATCTGCCTCAACATGAGGATTCAATCAGTGACACCCACAATGAGGGGGACGTAGCAACTCTGGTACATGGCGGAAAATATCCCCGACATGTGTGGGAGACGACTCCTGATGACGCTGAGGATGAGCACGTTACGGAAACGGTAAGGATCTTGAGAGAGAAGCAAAAGTCCATCATGGGCCATCTCTCAAAGCAAGACCAGGTCATGACAGAACTAAAACATGCGTTATCAGGTGCTTCCAACAACACGAATGGCATAGGCCATGTTCCTCCAGACGCCCCCGCAAATCAAACAACTCAAAGGGTTGATAACAACACCCCCGAGGGGTGAGGTTGGCTTCGACGGGGCTGGGGGGGATCAACAACGGATCCGGCAATGACAACGTCAATGATCCTTTTAAAACCGAACGTATGAGATTCATGAGGGAAATGAACGAGTGGATGGATCAGAACGCGAAAGAGTTCCACGCTCGAATAGACCAGATTCTGGGCGCACCACTAGTGTTGAAGGTCCCGAACTCGAAGAAGTACACTCAATTGTCATTCAAACCGAGCGCAACACCAGAGTTAATTCCAAAATAGTTTAAAATGACAGACGTATCGAAGTATGATGGAACTGGTATCGGCAATGAGAAACATTAAGGAAGCATGGTTCCCGAGGTGGATCAGATTTGATCCTAGCCAGAGGGATCCTAACTTATGGTGCGAATAACATGGGACTCATGGCCATTGAAATGGGGACTTCCGACATTTGCGCAAAGAGGTGGCAACGCTACTGAAGAACGGCCATCTCAGGGAATTCTTAAGTGACCAGGTCAAGAACAATTACGGTCGCAGCCGAGATAACGCAGAACCCTCGAAGATAAGTGAAGACCCTCCTCGACTAACTATTAACATGATTTTCGGAGGTAACGAGGTCAACGGTGTAACCTTCTCGGCAGCCAAAAGACAAAGGTATCAGTGAGTCATAGCAAAAGAATCCGGGAAGTTGCCAGAGACGACATCACCTTCACGAAAAAAGACGTCGACGGACTTCTTCTGCCGCACAACGATGCCCTGGTAATTTCTCTTAACGTTCTAGATTTCAAGATTAAATGTATTTTGGTTAACCCAGGAAGTTCAGCCAACATCATTCAATGGAGAGTGCTGGAATAAGCCAAGCTACCCGGAAGCATCATTCTGGCAACAAAGCTCCTCGTCGGGTTCAACTTAGCGAGTGTGATACCCGAGGGGAAATCTTGCTGCCCACGAATGTCGAAGGGGTCACAAAGACCACCTTATTTGAAGTGGTGGACGGAGACATGGGCTACAACATAATTCTCAGCAGACCATGGTTACATGAGATGAATGTCGTACCATCGACATATCACCATTTGCTGAAATTCCCGACTCTAGAGGGAATCAAGCAAATAAGAGGAGATTAACCGGCGGCAAGGGAAATGAACACGGTATCAATTTCTAGCAGTAAAGGGAAGGAAATCAACACATAGCAATTACAGGAACCAACACCTGCTCCCGAACCAAGCGAAGATAACAAAAGGGGAGGAGTCATCGGAATCCCACCAGGTATCAAGATATTTCCAGGTATAGAAAAAAAACAGACACGACCAAGTCCACGACAGAAGAACTCGAACATTTCAATTCCTCAAGAGAAGGTTACACTTGGGGACAGGACTCAACCCCGAGCTCATGTCAGGATTTATTGATTTCCTTAAAACTAACATTGATTGTTCTGCTTGGTCACACACGGATATGACAGGTACCCCGCTAGAGGTGGTTGTGCACAGGCTAAGCTTGAACCTAAGCGTCCTACCAGTAAGGCAGAAGAAGCACCTAATAGCCGAGGTCAGAAATAGGTTTGTTAAAGAAGAGGTAACTCGATTACTTGACATTGATTCAATACGGGAGGTGACCACTTAAAACACCTCCATGAAACTTTCGATATCCTAAGGAAGCACAACATGAAGCTCAACCCCGAAAAAAGCGCGTTCAGAGTTAGCTCCGATAAATTATTGAGTTTCCTGGTATCACAAAGAGGGATCGAGGTCAATACCGATAAGATCAAAGACATCGAGGACATCCCAGATCAGCTGACAAGCGTGAAGGAAGTCCAAAGGCTAACCGAAAGATTGGCCGCTCTAAGCAGATTTATTTATCGGTCTTCAAAAAAATGTCATCACTTCTTCTCACTTCTAAAGAAGAAGAACAACTTTGAATGGACTCTAGAATGCTAACAGGCCTTAAGAGATCTGAAACAATATCTATCAAGCCATCCGCTACTATCAAAACTGGAGGAAAGCGAACAATTGTTGATATACTTAGCGGTCTCGGAGGTTACCGTTCTAGTCTGGGAGGACGAAGGTATGCAATCTATTGTCTATTATATTAGCAAAATTTTGTCAGTGTCTCCCGATAGCCGTGATGACAACTTTTCCCCTACGGAATGTCCTTCACAAACCTGAGTTGTCAGGTCGATTGGCCAAATAGGCAGTTGAAATTACTGAATTTGATATTGAATATAAGCTTAGGACTGCAATCAAGTCATTGTTTTTGGCCAGCTTTGTGACCGATTTTAGTCCTGGGCTACTGGCTTTGGCTGCAAAAGAAGCGATGATGGTGTCAGAAACGACATCATGAGATTGGACCTTATTCACGGACGGAGTTTCTAATGTGAAAGGATCCGGGCTCGGGTGGTCTTAATCACGCCCTCAGGAGAAACCCTAAGGCAGGCCGTAAATATTGTTCTTTTAACTAATAATGAAGCCGAGTATGAGCCATTGATTGCAGGACTCGAATTGTCCTGAAGACTTGACTCTGAGGTCATAGATATCAAATGTGATTTGCAACTAGTGGTAAATCAAGTATATATAATATTTAACATAAATAAGGAACGCATGCAACAGTATGTGATTAAAGTTCAAACTTTGCTCGCGTGATTCAGGGAGTGGTCGATCACCCACATCCCGAGAGAAGAAAATGTAGAAGTAGATGCATTGGCCAATTTGGGATCGTCTACAGAGATGAAAGGATCAGATTCTGGTACTGTCGTTCAACTTATGAATTCGGTACTGGATGTGGACGGTTATTGTAAAGTAAATACAATCAACCTAGTTTGGGACTGGAGGAATGAGTTCATTGATTACCTACAGCACGGCAAGCTGCCCGAAAACCCGAAGGCATCCCGGGCACTCTGCACCAAAGCAGCTCGTTACAACCACTGGGGGCAGTTATATAGAAGGTCGTTCCAAGGCTTGTTGTCCTGTTGTTTAGGAGCCTCGAAGGCAAACTACGCCATGCGAGAGGTTCAAGAAGGTATTCGCGAGAATCATTCTTGTGCAGATTCGTTGGTGCAAAAATTAGTTAGGTCAGGGTATTACTGGCCCCGAATGGAGCAAGACGTGAAGGCATTCGTTCGTAAATGCGACTAGTGTTAGCGCCATGCTCAGGTGGTGAACCAATCGGCAGAACTCCTACATTCGATACTGTCCCCATGGCTATTCATGAAATGGGGGATGGATATAGTCGGGCCGCTTCCACCGGGTCCCGAAAGGTAAGATTTCTTTTAATTTTAATTGATCACTTCACTAAATTGATTGAAGCAGGTCCTTACCAAAAGATCGGTGAGCGCGAAGTGGTAGATTTCCAATGGGAAAACATAATTTGCCGGTTCAGAATATCGAAAGAGATTGCCTATGACAACGGACCACAGTTCATAGGCTCCAAAGTAACAAAATTTCTTGAAGACTTGAAGATTAAAAGAATTACATCTTCACCATATCATCCGAGCGCAAATGGGCAGCGGAGTCAACTAATAAGGTAATTATTCAAAACCTCAAAAGGGGTTAGAAGCAGCCAAGGGCAAGTGGCCTGAAGAGTTATCGATAGTGCTATGGGCATATCGGACGATGGCCAAGTCAAGCATGGAGGAAACACCTTTCTCTCTCGTATACAGCGAAGAAGCTCTGATCTCGGTAGAAGTAGGAGAACCGACCTTGCAGTACTTCCGAATGGACGAATAAGAAAATAATGAGGCATTGATGGTCAAATTAGAGTTTCTTGATAAACACATGGACTTGGCACACATAAGAATGGTGGCTTAGAAACAAAGGATGGAAATATACTATAACCGGAGGGACAATCTCTGGTACTTTAAAGTGGGTGACTTGGTTTTGAGGAAAGTGACTCAGGATACCCGGGAGCTCAACGCAGGAAAGCTGGGTTCGACATGAGAAGGCCCGTATCGGGTTTCAGCTATCACCGAAAAAGGATCATACGAACTAGAGAATCGAGATGGAGTCAAAATGCCAAGAAACTGGAACGTGACTCACCTCAAAAGGTATTATTACTGATAGATCCTGCTTATACTGAAAATATGTGCTGCACTCTTTTTCCCTTCGAGCAGTTTTTGTCCCAATCGGATTTTTCTGACAAGGTTTTTAACGAGGCAGCAACAGAAAGCGTACTACGAAAGGAGCATCATCAGCAAAGTTAAGACATTTAATTGATAAGGCACTGAAACAACAAGCCACTAGGGGATGGTTAGATAATCTTTGGCTCGATGACAAAGTTCCCAACGGGAAATAATGCTTGTCATCGAACCAAAGATTATCCAACCATTCATTAGTATTTTTTCTCAAAGGGGCAAGACTTCTAGTGTTCCAATTCGCATTCTTCACATTCGAAAACTGAGGGGGAATAGTATGAGAATACGACAACCTGATTTTCACGAAAATCGGGACTGCGAGACCCGAGAACAATAATGTCTCATCGGGACTGGGGACTACACAGCTAGCCCCGTAGAATTAAGTGTACAAATTATCCACATATATTGGCAATTTCGTTTCTTTCAGCAAACGAATGCTTATGTACTTTTGAAGATAGAAGGAATAAAATGAAGTCCTTTTATTTTTATCTTGTTTCTTGTCCAAATGATGAATTGATTTTATCATTTGAAAGTTAACTAAACACTTCAAATACTAGTGCCAGAATGAACAAGAGACATCCTCTTCAAGAGTACCGTAAATATATAAGGACCTCTCTTATGAAACCCTCATAGTAAAAGGTTGGTTCCGGAGGAGTTTACGCCCGAAACCCATAAGTTATCGGAAGAAAACACACCTGAAGCCTTACTTAATTCGACGCAAAAGAAATAAACTTTGCGCAATACTTAAACAAAAGGTACTTTTTATTTATACATGCCAAGAGGCATAAGTACAAAAATACAAAAAGAAAACAGTAAACGAAAAGAAAACAAGAATGCCAAACTTCATCACCACCGGAACTCGAATGAAGAAAGGCACTACGCCCCCGGGAGAAGTAGACGGATCTACCATCGACGCAGGATCTTGTCTTCATCATCATTCACTTCAAGTCCGTCCTCGGTTCTCGAAAACTCGGAACTAGAACTAAAAGCGTCAGTTGCATCAGGCTGAGCCGGCAGACATTCTCGAGCAGTTAACTCCAGTGTTCGGACCTTGGCAATCTCATCGTCGATATCAATAATGCTCGCTTTGGCCTCTTTCAAGATTTTCCGCCTCATATGATACATAAAGTATGTTTTTTCAATAACGAGGGAATCCCCTTGGTGCTGAAGTTTTGCTTTAATCCTATCAACCTCGATTAATAAACCATCCCGCTCAGATCTCATGGCACTAAGGCTAAGATCGAGATCACGGATTGTGGTTATGTGAACCTTATTTTGATCCATGATCTTCTTATACCTATTTTCCATCCGGGCCCGCTTCTCCTCGGCTGTATCAACTTCTTCAGCTTTGGAGTTCAAAACTGCCTCCAAATTATTTGCTTGTTCTATGGAGGCAGACTCGCGCTCGGTAGCAATAGGATCATCATCTTGAGATTCAGTCCACCTAGAATTTACATTCTAAAGTTGTACATGTAGTTGAGTGGATTTTTGGTTGTGAGCCATCATTTCTTGCTCATTCTGTTGCAACCGGGCCTCAAGCTCGGCCGCTTCAGTAGCCTTCACCTCTAGTACCAAGAGGTGTGCGGCGAGTTGATTCCTCTCAACTAACAGTTAATCTCGCTTGGACATAATTCCTTCATTGTCAAGGATCAATCTCTGAAGGCCCTCAGAATCGAGGAAGTTGGCTTGTAAAACAAATATTGATGTCAGAAACCCCGTTAAAACTAGTCAAGTGGAAAAAGGCAATAAAGAAAACAAGTACGGTATCGATGCTGCATTGTGCATGGCATTATTCAACATATACTCCCCCGAAAGAGAGTGTATTTTCTTCTTATCTTCCATCGGCCTAGATTGCAGGTGGCACTCCTTTAAGACAGCGAGAGAGATGCTCCTCCTCCATTTGGGGATCTGCAGAAGGGGGTGAATAGTTGTGCCCCAAATTCCCATGGTCAGGGGACTGGGTAGGAAAAATATCCTCCTCTCGGGCATCTACGTCCAACGGAAGAGATGTAGCAGTTACTGGTGATGAAGGCACGACCGGTGTGGAGGGAGATGAAGCTGATGGTGCTATAGGTTGAGAAGCAGCTGCGGCAGAGGCAATGTTATTTGTTGGTTGCTCAACAACTAAAGGCATAAAAGGCCTGGTATTCAACCTCATTAGACCAGAAGCAGCAACTGGGATCGGAAAGGGAGAATCAGTATTCTCTACTAAGTCAAACTCTCCCTATAGCGCTCTGACCTCGCCCTTGGTTGGGGTTGTGAGCTCTCCAGATTGAGCATTCAGTTGAGCTAATGAAGATCTTTGTCTCCCTTGAAGGGAAGCCTCTTCATCACTGACTTCCCTATCATCGTCAATGACCACAATGGTTGCGGCTGGCTCGAACGTGGCCTTCTTTACTTTCTTATTTTTACCCCTGGCCGAGGAAGAAGGCCGCCTTTTTGGTTGCTTGTTCTCTAGCCGGGGACTCCAAGAAGAAGCACTTACCGAAAGTAGACCCGAGGGCACCGGTCCGGGTAAGAGCCTTCTACAGTAACCTCGCAACCTCTACAGGATCGACCAAAACATCCTCCTCAGGGCAGGAAAAAAAACCCTGCGGGATACCTGAATCAAACAAAAAGGTAGGGTTAGCAGGATTTCTTATATAAAAGGTAGAATAAAGGAAGAGTCAGTTTACCGTGGTTCTTGGCCCTCCACCTGTATTTAGAGGCCAACTCTTTTCACCAGCGGGTCTCTGACGTAGTGATGTCTAGAATCTTTTGAACCCATCGGTCCAGGCCTTCAACCCTTGGTGGTGTCCACCAATTAGCTGAAATAACGAAATAAAAAGGGTTAACAATGACATGGGATAATCTTTTTTGGAGAAAGAGGTAGATATTGAACTTATGAGAACGATTCCAGGATTCGAGGAAAGATGGGGTTGTGGCCGGGATAATATCCCTGGTAGAAATAACGACAAACTTCTCCATTCATCCACGGTCATTGTCATCATCCAAGTTGGTAAGAAAATCATAGTGGCCACACTTGCTGAAATTTATTACTCTCCCATGAAAGATTTTGGAGGAGTAGAGGTTCATCATATGCGCCAGGGTGAGGGACTCCTTCGTTTCCATCACCGTTCGCTACACATAGGGGCCTATTTATGCTAAGAAGACTTGATACCGGTGGCAGAACTCCAAAATCACGGGGTCCAGTCCTCCGCTCAATGAGAATGGGCCCAAAGTGAAGGGGTACGTAAAACCCTTAGTGAAGGTTACCCGCTCCACCTAATCGGGAGCGATGATACTTAGGGCATGGAAGTCACAGTCGTCCTTTATAGCAAGAATATTGGAAGGGCGAATTAAAGAAGGATATTTTCCCACAACCCAAGTTCGAATGTTTAAAGTGGATAACTTCTCTTCGAAATCTTGGGCAGTGTTCAGATGTTTAGGTATGATGGTGCTCACCGTGGGAGGATCAGCATCAACATCAACCTTTTTATCTTTGCTCCTCTTCGGGCCCTCACCAAAGAGAAAACCAAAGTTCTTGGAAGAATTAGTAGAAGAAACCATAATGATAAGGAGATGATAGAGTTTTTTGAAGAATATCAAAGAGAGATGAAAACAGAAGGAAGTTAAGATCAAAGAAGTTAAGGAAGCTTATGAAGTTGTTAGAAGTGAAAGAAGAAGAATGATGCATTTAAGTAAAGGTATAGGCGGATAAAATCGTGGTTATGATTACCTCGAGAACAGAAAAAAATATTGCTAAATCATAGGGTAACACGTGTTCGGGGTATTAAATACGAGGAGGCGTGCATCTTATCAAGCGTCAAAAACTTTTCAGAAGGGTTCGAAAAAATTTTCGCCAAGAAAGGAATCTATACCAACTTCCCGATGACACAAAGATATGCCACTGAAAAGCACGGGGACTATCCGTATAGGGTAAAATTGATTAATATTAAATGCTCGAATGATTGCATGACACGTGGAGCCGAAGGCAGACGGAAGATGAAGGGAGTGGAAAACAAGACCGAGGACATCTTCAGTTGGTATCAGGTAGATCCCGAAGGGAACATAGTCAACGGATGCAAATGAATGTTTGTCACCAAATGACATTTAATGATAAAAATATTTCTCAGTATTAAATATGCAGTCGTTGCAGAGAATTTTGGCATTCATGGCATGTCATTACATATTCATCAATGTCCCCCATTATTATCATTTAAGATGGGCTTGATCCTAGGATCTTGTTCCCATTATATAGCTACAAATAGGGGCAACAAGATCTTTGGCAAAACTTATGCTACATTTTACTATCAAGCTGAATAATATTTTATTTTTTGTCTAGTATTGCTCATGTTGCTGTCTTCGAAAGCCTTGCTCTCGGAACCAGGCTTGCTATTTCTTTCGATTTCAACGCTAAGTCTTACTTTTTATTTAATTTATTTATCATTTTAGGATCAAATCAGTTCGTTTGTCTATAAACCACGTACCAAATTCAATTGTGTCGTTTTACGGGTAAACAATATTTATTCTTATAGATTCTTAAAATGCAAGGTAATTAATTATATTTTGATAAACTTTTCCTTTCAATTAAAAATATAGTCAGTAGTTGTATTTTTCGTGAGACATTATTAATCTTATGCAAGATCTTATTAATTTCGGTTTATAGTTTTTTTTAATTGAGATAACTATTACAGAAATTATTAAAATTATTCTATAAGCAAGAGAAACATTTTTAAATGGAATTAAGATTACATCTGATTGAATATGCAAATTAGAGTATTATCTTCTACTTATTAAATTTTTTCTCACTTTTAATTTCAAAAATCGGTTTATGATATCAAAATCATAATGACTATCATGCTTTAAAAGAGACTCAAAGTTAAGACGATATCTTTTCAAATCTAATCATTTAATATTCTAGGCAGCATGATTAAAGCGTAATTTGTGCGAATCGCATGATAGAATAAAAAAGATATCTTAGCTAGTAGAAATGAATATGTTGATCAACTAAATAAAAGGTTGATTGTAAAATTTTATAGTAAAAATAAAATATTTTTCAGTTTTTGACTCGGCAGAAAATGATACCAATAATTACTACTAAGAAGAATAATTAAATACTTTAATATCGAATTGCCTTCTACCATACATGTTTGTTGTCAAGTTTCTTATTCCTTACGTATGTTAGTGTCACCGTATATATAATAGACTAAGTTAAAATTGATCTTCCATTGTATATAGGTTAATTTTGAAAAACAAATATGCATGGCATGCTACTGAAAAACTTAGATACGCCGAGTTGCTTATGTAATAGCACGCAGATGGTATATAGAAGTTTTGACAATAACGTCATACATATAAAAATTATGATACCGGTTAATGTACTTCTAAGTATATTCTTATCCCTGAATTCAACTTTCGTCTTCCGAAACTAAGGAATATCCTTTTAAATTTGTGTGAAAATATTTTTTAGTATGTTTATATTTTGCAAATATAATAAATAAAGCATAAGGACAAACATCCTAAATATTGGACTATATTTACCAAAATAAGTTTTCTTGCACGAACAATTGTATGTTGCACTTTCAAGACGGATATCGAGATCGACAACAAGAGGTCCGGTTAAGGCAGAGCAACCAACGTATTAGGAGGAAACATAGACAAAAAAATATTGTCCACAAAGAAGTGTTCGTTAAGATACCATCACATTAAATACTTTTAAACTATAATATATAATTATCTAACTAAATGACAAAATTGATCATTTGTGTAAGTTTTGATGATGTCCTTTTATTTTAAATTCATGTATTATGCTAATATAATAATGTTTTTCACAATTTATTGAACCTATTTCCTTTTTAGTATGTGCCAAAAAAGAATGACCAATTTCCTTATTTAGAAATAATTTACTTTTATGCAATGATTTATAGCCACACAAAATATATGTATTTTATTTTAACACCACAAGTTCTAAGTCTTCTCTCTTTTCTTAAACTCAGTGTCCAGTCAAATTGGTTCACATAAATTGAAACGGAGAAAGTAATATTTTTCGGTATTTAGATGATTGTTGTATTATTATACATAAAATTTCTCTCATTAATTAAATTTTGTTGTTCCATCATATAAATAGATGTTTAAATCATCACGTCATTATTAACGTGCAACGCACATTCATAGATATTAGTAATTTCAAAAGTATAATGGGTGCAGTAATAACAACTAAAAGTTGACCCTGTAATATTAGTATCATGAATCAGCATTTTCGTAATTATACAATCATCTTCACAAAATTCTAGATCCGATTCTGAATTTACACGTATTTGTTAGGGCGGGGAGGCTGTAGAACTGAAAGCGGGGGATCTTAGCTCTGCAACTCATACAACTTGTAAGCCAGGCAAAGGTAACATGTAATTTCGATAGTGGGTCAAGGTGCAATGAAACAAGAGGTTCCATACAATACTGAACTCATAATATATTCTGTGTACCAAATAATCTCTGAACTCCAAACATTGCCCGAATGTCCTCTCGTGCATGTACACGCACGCTAATACACAATGTTTCTAGTTCGGCAATTTTTGTAAGTACATTCAATATTTGGTACCCAATAGCAATAGCAGAGACAGATTTAGAATTTAAGTTGTGTATTCAATCTTTAAAAATTTTAATATTTAACTCATTATATTTTTAAAGTTATGGGTTCATATTTATTATTTTGTTACTTACAATTTTAATAAAATTTTGCACATAATTTTATGCTAAGTCCCGAAAGTAATGGGTTCGGCTAATATGCACCGCATAGGCTCATTAAAGAGCGAATGCATTTTCTATTAGGAATTTCTCTACTCCAAATGTTCCAACATGAGTCCTCTTATTAAGTGTAAAGTTCATATCCATCCTACCACGTCACTGAGTGGCAATTTGAATACTTGTATATCTTATTAACGGATTCGCGACTTCTATTTTTCCGAAACTTATTTTGTAATTTGTAGTATTGAGTCCTATGGTGTGATATATTAAAATACAAGTCAACTAAATACAATTTTCAAAATTAAAGTGTACTAAGGGGCGTGAACACCATTCATCAAAGTATTATACTAATTTCACTCCTAATGTAAAGATTCTTCTTGCGTGTATGTTTATTTCACGTCACCGCTAGGCAAGCCAACGGTAAACTAGTCATGTATTTATTCTTTTTAATAATTTCAAAATAGTTGATTTTTTTTATTTATTAAGTAAGTAAGAGGTGAAAAATTTAATAAAATAAAGTGTAAACTAATATAAGAACAAGTGTGGTGAAATAATTACTCAAAAGCCGTCAAATGTCTACTAACGTAATCCCAAGACCTGGTGTCACAAGTGTATGAGCTATTAGTAGAATAT
Source organism: Nicotiana tabacum (assembly GCF_000715075.1). Classification (NCBI taxonomy): domain Eukaryota; kingdom Viridiplantae; phylum Streptophyta; class Magnoliopsida; order Solanales; family Solanaceae; genus Nicotiana; species Nicotiana tabacum. The sequence goes on along the minus strand of NC_134088.1, from coordinate 108,425,354 downwards.
ACAAAACACTAAACTACTCTCTGAAATAGAGTAGACAGAAAATAATGCAAAAGAGAGACTCAGGTTGTTGCAGAACGGATTCGAAAAGCAGCTCACTACTAAGCCTCGGGGTATCGGGTGGCCGGTATGACTGCCAGATGCACCTGTCTCAGATCCTTCACGATTAATGCAGAAGTGTAGCATGAGTACATAAACAACATGTACCCAGTAAGTATCTAGTTTAACCTCGAAAAAATAGTGACGAGGGGGAGACGTCGACACTTACTATGGACTAATAATAAAATATAAAAATGCTAAACAGGCATAGAGTATGTGAATAATAATATTAACACAATGACAGCAGTAATTAGATGATTCTTTAACTAACAGTAAATTCCAAAAGTATTTCACTAACATCATATTAATTCCAAATAAATTCTGAATAAATAAATAAATTATAACCTTTCTATTCATCAAAATAATATCATGTGTATTTGGGCTTCAAACGTTAACACGCACGATTTATGCCGAAGTCGTACGGCCCGATCCAGAATAATGTATACACTGTCGAGGGTCGAGCGGTGCGAACCATAGGCTATTATACTGCCGAGGTGTTCGGCCCGCTCCACAAGAAGAGAGATTACTTTATGAACATCCGATTTTTAAAAGCTATTATAAAGCTAATACACAAAGAAGTACAATCTCTATTAACGGTCAAGTGACCGCCAAAATTCAAGCGAGTGAAATTCGGTCTTTACAAATCCTTTAACAAGTTTCAATATAATTTAAACACTTTAATTAACAAGTAGGGTGCAAACATCATAAGTATTTTATGATATGGGTCCTAAACTACCCGGACTTAAGCATAATTAGTAGCTACGCACGGACTCCCGTCACCTCGTGCGTACGTAGCCACCACAATTAACATCAAATAGCAATTTAAATCACCTGTGGGGTAAATTCGCTCTTACAAGGTTAGGCAAGAGACTTACCTCGTCCCAAAGTTTATTTTCCGACCACAAACTCACTCGAAGGACCCAACGTGGTGCCGAACAATCCAAAACTAGCCAAATATTATGTGAAATAATCAATATACGCTCAAAAGTTAATAATTTAGCCATTAGAGTAATTACTCAAAAGATTCTTCTTGCGTGTATGTATCATTATATATATAGGAATGGATTATGGATTGCTATTTGAGATGTTGGTTGGAACTTATTACATTGCCAAAAGTATTACAGTCAATCTTCTCTATAACAGTATCTCTATATAACAACAATTCACTATAAAAGTTAAGTTATTTTTGGAATCGATTTTTATGTTATGTTGTAATATATATTTTCTATAACGATACTTCACTATAGCAGCCAAAAATTATTGGAACAAACGAGGTTATTATAGAAAGGTTTGACTGTATGCTTAAATTTTAAAATTATCAAACATTTGGAAATTCTCTTTAAAATGAAAAAGAGAAACAGATATTTTAACTCCTCAAATACATAATACTTGTGTCATGTGAGATTGCATTCCTAAGGATAAAGTGGTTTCATGAACTGAATGATGTCTAACTACAACTAGGCAAAAGTTATTACAAGTCCACAGCTTGTAATAGGCCATGAGAAAGATTTTAAGCTCGCAACTAATTAATAAATAAAATTCAATATATCGTGTATCTGGACAAGCTAGGCTAGCTGCAAAGAAAGCAAATAAGAATTTCAGTACCTAAATTGAGGTGCATGAATCCATCTAGCGTGATAATATTAATCTATATTAAGTTCCTAATCATTCGTTTATCTCATGTAGGGCAAGATCTAAGCTGCGCTTTATGTACTTTCATTCATTTTTACAAGCTTGTAATGTCGTATTAAGCTTGGATTCTTTTTAAAGTCCAATATTAGTCCGTGATGAATACAAAATTTCGTATAAGTGGTGTCAGTCGATCATCACAATTCGATTTTTTTTAAACTAAGTGATCAACTCAGTCGAAAACTATATTTGAAGAAAAAGTATTTTATTATATATATCTGTAAGCTCTTTACAATTCTCTCAAATCTCCGCATATCTCCAAATATAAAATAAGCTATCAATATCTTTATTTATACTAGATATAAATAATTTCTGTCACGGGCTAAAAATGATAATACACCTTCCATTATTTCCTTGTTACTGCCTTTTGGGCTTCATTATGGATCAGCTGTTGCGCTAACATCTGGTAAGCAATGTCCAAACTTTACTTATTAAATGGACAAATTGGGTCAAGTTTTGGTCATGATTCAATCTCTCACCGGTACTCTTTTTTAACGAAGAATTAACTCAAATAATCGCCTACTTAATCAATTAAATTAAAAATAGCCGGCTATCTATAACTTACGTATAATTTATGTATACCAACTATAAAAAATAAACAATGAATTTAGCCGGCTATTTGTGTAACAAACCAACCGAAAGCTGAGTTGTTCACTTGTTTTGGTCAAAATGGTTGGATCTAGATAAGTAGAGAAAGTTTGTTATAATCAAATTTGTCCAAGTCGAAACCACTCTTTGGTTTGTTTGAAAAACTAGTCTCAATATACAATTGGAGGTATATATTAGGACCTACATGTTCTAATTATGTATTGAGAGGACGTTTCATAGGTGATATAGAACTTCATTCACATGCTTTGGTCTCCCCATATTTACACCAATGTTGGTCCAACTAAGTCCTTTTTCGACCTTATCTCTCAACTTTGCCTTCTTACTCGTACACTATATATAAGCTAGGTAACATACTTAGAAAAAGCACACAAAAGAAAAACCCTACAAAAGCCTCCAGCCCTAGCATCAAAATATCAGAAGAAAAAATACAATATTTTATTGTTTTATCATAATGGCAAATGCTAGAACCAATGGGAAGAAAAAGAACAAGATAGTGAATCTGAAAATAGTGGTGGAGAAGTTACAAAGGAGTCTTTCATTGGTGAAGAAACTTGCAGCAGAGTTTGATGCTCGAAGCATCCCGCGTTCATGCAACGTTCCAGAAGACGTTAAAGAAGGGCATTTTGCAGTGATTGCAGCTGATGAAGATGAGTTGAAGAAGAGATTTGTGGTGCCATTGAGTTGTTTAACACATCCTTCATTCTTGAGACTATTGGAACAAGCTGCTGAAGAGTATGGTTTTGATCATGAAGGTGCACTTACATTACCATGCAGGCCAAGTGAACTTGAGACAATTTTGAGGGTTGAAGGGAGGAATAAACAATCAAGATTAGATAATAATAGTGGTGTTAATTGGAGTTCAAGTATGGTGAAAAGTTGTTGAAAATAATGAAGCATTAATAAAGAAGCTAAGATATTTTACTCCGACTAACTCATCTTGTTGAGCCTCTATGTTTGGATTGGTTTTATTAAATTCAAGTATTGTAACTATGACGGTCGTGCTCGTTTTGGACTTGGTCGTATCCTTTGGGTCGGTCATGCTCATGCGACTATGACGTCAATGAGGAATGGAAGAGGAGCCTTGGCGTAACTGGTAAAGTTGTTGCGATGTGACCAGGAGGTCACGGGTTCAGCCGTGGAAACATCCTTTTACAGAAATGCATGGTAAGGCTGCGTACAATAGATTATTGTGGTTCGGTCCTTTCCCGGACCCCGCGCATAGCGAGAGCTTAGTGCACCGGACTGCCTTTTTTTCCCTTCAAATATTGTAGCTCTCTTGCTCTTGATTGTTAGATGATGAGGAGTTGGCTAGAGAGATAATAGATTATAGCCTTAAGATGGTAGCTTCTATTTCATGATTGTCCCGCAAGTAACAACTTCACTTTAGTAGTATATAGTTCTTGTATGCCAAAAAGAAAAAAAAAGTTCTCTCCTTTGTTCTTTCCTTTTGGGGATGGGTGGGGGTGGAGGGTGTGTGTTCTTCCTCTTCCAAGGTCCTAACAATGGTTGTGTTGTTGCATGCATGTGTATACTGGATAGTCAAATTGACTTTCGATAAGCGAAATTTGTCATCTAAATTGAAACACATGAAATAATAATTAAGATGACTTTTAGAGATTAACAGAATATATTACTTCAAAAGAGAGCTGTTAACATCTAGAAAGCAATTAATATCATATAATTTGATCATTGACTCGATAAGCGAAATTTGTCATCTAAATTGAAACACATGAAGTAATAATAAGATTACTTTTAGAGAATAACAGTATATGTTACTTCAAAAGAGAGCTGTTAACATCTAGAAAGCAATTAATATCATATAATTTGATCAATGCACGGTAAGGTAGAATTGCTACTTCACTGTACGTGGTGAAAAAAATAATACTTATAACATAAAGAAGATATATTGAAATGAAAATATATATTTATTGGAATTGACTTTTTAAATATCCACGTACCTGGATTAAGACTGAGCCTTTAAGTTTCACGAGATAATAATTGTATTTTTACTTCTTCGATTCATTGGTACGATTTGAAGTAGAAAAGTATAACACGTAATACCAATCTAACGCCTCAAGTTTCCTCGCTACATAAGTAGGTAAGTATTAATTTATCTTTAATCAGAAATTTTGAATTCGAGTTTTGCGTATGTAATCACTTTTGTTTGAGAGCGTTTTACTTAATGAAACTTTTCAACGTAAATTTAAATTTAGTCGGATTACAACAGGTACACGACACCTTGTGGAAACCAAAAAAATGCAACTTATTAAATGTGATAGATTCTAAATGTACACACGCGTAATGTGCGGGATCCAGTGATGTTTCTAGTTTTTGTTCCCGTTTACTTGCTTAGTCTTTGATTATAAAAAAAGGTCACCTACCAATTAGAAAGTAGCTTGATTTCATCACATGTTGTCTTGTTCCAATGATTCATTCTTTATATACTAAAAGAATTTTTAACTTACATGAATCAATAGTGTAAAAAATAGTTTATATCAGATCATCCAAAAAGTATTTACATATAAATTTCTTTAAAATATAAAATTTATAATTTGTAGTCTTTCAATGGTCGGTTATAGCAGATAAGATAATATGTTTTATTTTTAAAATTATAAAATATCTGCTATAACCGACCACCAAAAAATAGTTTATCTACAAGTTTGGAAAATTTTACACCCAAAATACAAACACTACATCTATAAAAACGCTTGCGGACAAAATTCAGTATAACTGACCATTGAAAGCGGTAAACTTAGATACCTATAATCGTTTGGTTGAAACAAGTTATTTGAGGATTAATTATCACATGAATAGTTATACTATCCTTTCATAGAGATAAAAATAATGGTACAATCTCGGGATAATTAATTTCGAAATTAGTTATACCATGATTTTATCACAACCAAATATGAGATAAACTCATCTCAAATTTAATCTCGGGATTAATTTGTTTGCCCGTAAAACGGTACAGTTGAATTTATACGTGGTTTCTAGACAAATGAATTAATTTGATCCTGAAATTATAAAATAATCAAAGAATTATGCAATACTTAGCCTTAGAATATAGACGAAACAGCAGAAGCAATAATTTCGGGAACAGAGTTTCTGAGCACAACAACAACAAAATCAAAAAGTAAGAAGATAAGATTGTATTGAGTTTTGTATAGAATGTAGCGTAAGTTTGCCAGAAAATTCGTATTCTTTACAATGACAATTGAGCTCACTATTTATAGCTATGAAGGAGGTCCTAGGATCGTGCCCTTCTTTAATGTCAATTATGAGGGATATTGATAAAGATGTAACGGTGAACATAAATGTCAAATTTCCTGTAACAGGTAATTGCTCTTAATGCCATGGAATATTCTCTATTAAATGCTACCGGGCAAAGAGCAGTTATCATATCTGTATGAGCGTTATTCTTTTCGGTGACAAAAAAAATAGCTGCCTTCGGTCTTTGGCCATCCCCCCGTCTTGGGTTCCATGTGTCCCTTTTTTGGACGGTCACATGTCATAACATATTTTACCCTATACAGATAGTCCTCCTGCTTTTCGGTGACATAACTTTGTATTATCGGGAAGTTGGTAGAAACAATCTTTTGGCGGGAATTATTATAATTCCCGAAGGCTTCTGATGGTTAATTCGTGAAAAGGAAGAGATTACCTCCGTACGGGATCAGCTTTTGGCAAAGCAGAAGCAACATGTCGCTCGCCTTTCTGAACTGGAAGACAAAGTTGTTGAGGTTGTTGTATTGGAGGCTCATTTGCGGAAAAGCGAGCAAGAAGTGGTAACCCTTAGCCAAGAAATTAGCCCGCTGAGGGTTAGATTTGACGAAGCTAGGTCCAAATGGGCTGAAGTCCACAACGTCATTTTTGCTGCAAGCGAACGCGAAGCTGCCTCCGCTGAAAAAGTGATCAACTTAGAGGCAGCCTTGCACTCCAAAATTGAAGAGCTTTCTGCTACGGGGGCGAAACATGCCCAACTGGAAGAGAAGTACAAGAAAACTATCGAGCATAATAGGTTTTTTAGTTCAACTGTCTGTGACCTTGATGTTAGCCTCAAATCTGCTAGGTACGCCCGGGAAAATATTTCTGCCGAGGTAACCCAACTCAAAGAAGAACTTAAGCGTCGAGCGGCTTCCCTCGTTGTTGAGAGAACTTACGCTATGTACAGCATGAGGAGAAAATCTTGGAAGAGGCCAAAGCTGGTGTTATTATTTTGATACCGAAATTGTTAAGGCCCGCGAGCTTGAGTTAGCTGCTAAAAGTGGAATCCCGGCGAGGTCTGATGCACCTGGTCCTTCTGGTTCCGGTTCCGAGTTCTCGGGAACTAAAGAAGAATCGGAGGATGACAGCGCTGAAGGACAAAATGATAAAAATATTGAGTCATCGGTGGGTCCGTCCACTTCTCCCGGGGTTACTGACACTTCTCTTCCTCCTGGTTCCAGAGATACTGCAGTTTAGCTTTTCTTTTCTTTTTCCAATTCTTGTACCTGTGCCGTTTTCACATGCTTTTGTAAATAAAAACATATTTTGCTCAAGTATTGTTTGAGTCATCTTTTCGTTTGAATATTCATACAAGTCTTTAATCTTTGAATTTTCTTCCTTTTGCTTAAGAATTTTGCGCAAGCTTTTCTGTTTTGCGTCTTATTATATGAAGCCTTGGGTGTATTCTCCCAAAAGCATTTTTGGCTCAGGACATCAGCCCTTTTTCGTGAGGACTTTGATAAGTATTTGCGCAAGTTTACTTTTTGCGTCCTTTCGTATACAGCTTCGGGTGTATCTTTCCCCGAAGGCATTTTGATTTCGGGCATAAATCTTTCGGAACCAACCCTTTAATGTGAGGGTTTTTATAAGAGAGGGTCCTCTTATGTTTACGGTGCTCTTAAAGAGGACGTCTCATGTTTATTACGGCACTAGCATTTGAAGTACTTGTTTAACTTTCAAATGACAAAGTTAATTCATCATTCAGACAAAAAATAAGATAAATACAAAAAAAAATTATTTTATTCCTTCTATTTTCAAAAAGTACATCAGCATTTGCTATGCTGAAAAGAAATTACCATTACTTGTGGTTAACTTGTACAACTTATTTCTACGGGGCTGGTCGCGCAGTCCCCGGTCCTGATGATGCAATTATATTTCCAATTTTTCATTTTCCAGTCGACGTGGCAATCATTGTTGTCGTATCCTCATATCATCCCCCCCCCCCCAAGTATTCGAATGTGAAGAGTACGAATTGGAATATTTGAAGTCTTGTATCTTCGAAGATTCCACTAATGCATTGCTAGATAATCCTTAACTTGGTAACACACTTTACTTCCCCTTAGGAATTTATACTATCGAGCGAAGGACTATCTAACAACCCTATAGTGGTTTGTGCTCGTGCACGATCAGGTAACCTTTGCTCAATAGCAAACTTAACTTCCCGGTGGGAATTTGCTATAGAGCAAAAGATTATCTAACCATTCCCGAGTGGATCTTTTCTTGTGTGCATTGCTATTAAAGGTCTTATTGATTCTGTCTTTCTAGTATACTTTCTGTTATTGCCTCGTTAAAACTTTGCCAGAAAAACCCAATTGGGACAAAAACTGTACGAAGGGAAAAAGAGTGCAGCACATATTTTCTGATCAGATAATGTTCATCAGCAATAATATCTTTTGAGATGTGCCGTGTTCCAATTACTGGGCAACTTTTCTCCGTTTTGGTTCTCCAACTCGTATGAACCTTTCCCGATGATAGCCGAAACTTGGTAGGGGCCTTCCCACGTTGGACCTAGCTTCCCTGCATTGAGCTCCCGGGTATTTTTGAGTTACTTTCCTTAGGACCAAGTCTCGTACTTTAAAATAACAGAGGTTGGCTCTTCGATTATAATGTCGTTCCATTCTCTGCTTTTGAGCTACCATTTTTACATGCACCAAGTCCCTGCGGTCATCGAGTAGTTCCAAGTTGACTAACATTGCTTCGTTGTTCGATTCTTCATCTACCTGGAAATATCTCAAGGTGGGTTCCCCTACTTCCACCAGGATTAAAGCTTTTGCACCCGTACACGAGGGAAAAGGGGTTTCCCCTATGCTCGACTTGGTCGTAGTTCGGTATGCCCATAGAATTTCGGGTAATTCCTCGGGCCAGTTACCCTTAGTTACTTCCAACCTTTTCTTGAGGTTTTGAATAATCACTTTGTTCGTCGACTCCGCTTGACCATTTGCGCTCGGATGATAGGGTGAATATGTGATCCTCTTTATTTTTAAATCTTGGAGAAACTTTGTAATTTTTGCGCTGATAAATTGTGGCCCATTGTCGCATGTTATCTCTTTTGGTATTCCGAACCTACAAATTATATTTTCCCATAAGAAATCCACCACTTTGCGTTCTCCAATCTTCTGATAAGGACCTGCTTCCACCCACTTAGAAAAATAGTCAGTCAAAATTAAAAGAAATCTTACCTTTCCGGGAGCCGGTGGCAGTGGTCTGACGATGTCCATCGCCCATTTCATGAATGGCCACGGGGACAGAACCGAATGTAAGGGTTCTACCAGTTGATGCACCAGTGGTGCGTAGCATTGACACTTATAACATTTTTGTACCAAGCCTTTGGTGTCTTGTTCCATACGGGGTGAATAATATCCTGCCCTTACCAACTTTAGCACTAAGGAATCTACGCCCGAGTGGTTGCCGCATATCCCTTCGTGAATCTTTCTCATGACATAGTTAGCTTCGGATTTTCCTAAGCATCGGGCCAGCGGGCCTTGAAAAGATTTTCTATACAATTGGCCTCTCTTAAAGCTATATCGCGCTGCTTTGTCACGATGCGCCCGGGATACTTTGGGATCTTCAGGTAGCTTCCTGTGTTCGATATAATCGAATATTTCATTCTTTTAGTCCCAGACTAGATTAGTCGAATTTACCTCATAGTAACCATCTGTATCCAGGACTGAGTTCATCAGTTGTACTACCATACGGGACTCCGATCTCTTTATTTTTGTCGATGATCTTAGGTCTGCTTCTGTGTTATCTTCCCTTGGGATATGAGTAATTGACCACTCTCGGAATCACGCCAACAAAGCCTGAATCTTTACCACGCATTATTTCATGCGTTCCTCTTTGGTCTCGAAGATCCCGTAGACCTGATTTACCACCAGCTGTGAGTCGCATTTGATTTCGATGACCTCGGAGTCAAGTCCCCGAGCCAATTCGAGCCCTGAAATTAAAGCTTTATACTATGCTTCGTTGTTAGTTAAATGGATTGTCCTGATGGCTTGCCTTAGGGTTTTCCCCAAAGGCGTGATTAAGATTATACCGAGCCCGGACCCTTTTACGTTAGAAGCTTCGTCCATAAATAAGGTCCAAACCCTTGATGACGATTCCTACACTATTACTGCCTCCTAGGTTTCCAGAGGCAATAATCCCGGACTGAAATCGGCCACGAAGTCAGCCAAAACTTACGACTTAATTACAGTCCTTAGTTTATATTCTATATCGAATTCACTCATCTCGACGGCCCATTTGGCCCATCTACTCAAGAGTTCGGGTTTATGGA